>NC_132800.1:21535476-21773925 GCF_048594095.1 Paramormyrops kingsleyae | reverse complement strand
GTGTTCCAGCCATCGCCTTGGATAAAAGCGTTTGCTAAATAAATAAATGCAAATCACGGAAAATGATGCCATATTGTTGCCAACTTAAGGACCTGGTTAACAGTGGTACTCAAGTTAGCGGTCCATCTTTGTATCCCATCCTATGTAGGCCTAAACACAGCCCTGGTAGTCAGCACATAAAGGTTTGTGGCTATTGGTTTACCAGCTATAAGTTACAAATGTTCATTACTCTCTGCTTTTGTGTAATATGTCTCCCTACATAACGGAACAACAACCTTCCTCATGAATAACCCATTAAAAACTTTTTTTTTCTTTTTTTGTAATTTAAAGTTATTGTAATATTGTTATTGTATGGCAGGGATACTGCAATATTGGATAACTTACTTTTACAGTGGGTTGGTGTGACATGCAGTACGTTTCATATCATGGATCGATTACATCTTACATTATACTGTAATAGCCTACATGAATACAAGACATTTCATTTAAGAAACATAATAGCAGATGTAATACTTTTTTATCCGTTCAATTTCGCGTATTTTCAGCCTCAGTGTAGGAGCTGAGTTTGCAAAGTGACGGTGGGAATCGAAGGGCTGGACGGGTGTGTGTGTGTGTCGGGGGGTTTGGCACGTGTGAGGGAGGGTGATGGCTCGGGTTGGTAGTACTGGTGCTGATGTCACAACTTGGAGCTCGTCATGATCTGGTCTAATTAGAATGAGCGGCGACGGGGAGATCGGCTCCCTGCATACCGGCGCTGAAGGAGCTCCGTGCGTCAAAAGAGATCCAAAGGCGAAAGAAAGGTCCGGGTAGGATCGCCGCGGAGAGAAAGTGCCCGACGGAGCGCTGACACTCCCCACACAGACTCCCAGGCAAGACAGACGCAGCTACACAACTCTTCGTGAGGAAAGGGGGGAAGCGGATCATCTGAATTCAAACAGTGCCGCTTGCATGGCATCCACTCTGGGAAACGGCACTCGCAGCCCGGGACATCCGGGCGCCCAGCTGAAACGGAGGCTGAAACGCAGAAGGAGAAGACGCTCTAAGAGAAAAGGTAACTTTTAGGCTAAAAATGAAACGTCGGCCCTATCGGTGCAAGACTTAAAGTGATCTTCCAATATTCTTATTGACATTGAGAAATGTGTTAGCTGAAAATCTGCTTATAGGCAAGTGGAATGAACCTATTGCTACTGTATACGTTTGGGAGTTTTTTTAACTAATCTTTTGAAGTATGGACTTAAATGATTTTTAAATTAAACTATGTACGGAATCAGGTGCGTTACAGCTGCTCGTGGAACCTGAATCCGAAGCGCTTTGCTGGATCGACGTATATCTGTTCTGCACATTGTTCACATACATACTGGGCTTTTTATACGAAATTGCGAAAAACAATTGGTGAAATACGGCCACTTTGTGTTTTTGTAGTACAGTCAAGAATGGGAAGTTCTGTCTAGAATCGTGTAATTTTATTTAAGAAATGACTGAGTTAGCGCAAGTAGCGCGAGACAGTACTTGATTGTTCTCCGTCATGTACTTCGCGTTGTTCTACCGTGTAATGTAAACTTTTCATTTCGCGACGACTCCGAAACGTATGAGATAAAGGACTTATGAATATTAATACGTGCATTTCGGTTCACATCTCCTTTATTTGTGTCAATTCTGTACTATATATCGGTCTTTATATTATGGTTTTTATATTGTGATGTCATATGAACGGGTTTATAAGTAACAGTCTTCATTTGCGTCCTCTTCTGCCCTACTGATTAGTTGTTCCTCAGTTATTAACCAGCGCTTATTGATTTGTTTGGAAAGGAATTTCTTTTCCTCTTTTTTAAGGAAATCGAAATTAGTTGCGCGAGAATGTTATTTGTGAAGCCGAGAGTAATATCGAGGTAAAGCAAAACCAGTATTGTTTAATCGTATGGTTATTTAACTTAATGCAGCGAACGGACGGAGCAGTCTCGGTAAAATATTCCTTGGCTATAAGGTATAGGTGCGTAACCGGGCGTTCGCAGGCATGAAAAATCTCACTCCTCTTCAAAGATTTGTTTGTAATGGAGATTTTTATTAATTCAGTTATAAACGGCAGCTAATTAGGTATACAAGTATTTTGTATCCACTTTTACAAAATCACCACCTGTGGTCTTGAAAACTGGTGAAATTAAGAACTGGTGAAATTAAGGTCGCGCAACAGAATGACTTTTTTTGTTGCTGGGGCTCCCAGTACACGAGAAACACCGCGCGCACGGATGGAAAACACCCAAAGGGCCGCAGTAATAATAATAATAACCGTTTAAGGACACTGAATAAGATATCGGCAAAATATTTTGAGTAAAAGAGACGAAGTGTTCGCATAGTATTAAGTCTGGATGTGAGTGTCAAAAGCGGCGTTTACGTGCAGTTTATTGGGCAATTTATCGGTGCATTCTGGTTTGTTTCAGAAGCAACTAAGTTGATTCGGGGGAAGTTTTTGAAGGGAAAGAAATTAGCTTCTTTTGTGAAATGATATTCGGAAATTCATATTCATATACGTGCAAGTGGCGGTTATGGCGGGCAACCAGGAGCGAAATATCCCAGGCCCGCCGAGTTTGAGCCATATAAAACACCTTCGCATCTCACACAGGTAGCCTTATTGAACAGTAAAATGTAGCATTCAGCTTGAATGCTACATGGGCGGCTCTGGGGCATGTATTTAGAGCTTTTCTGTGCATATCCCCGGCTTGCAAATGGTAATACGCAGTGCTGACTTTTCCTTTTCATGGATGAACACTAACCAGGCAGAAACAAACGCCATCAATTGTTACGGAACGCGGGGAACAAGGACCGAGGAAACAGGTGAACTCGGGGTTTAATCAAACAGGCAGACAAGCAGGACCAAACGACAACACAACGTCAATGACCAGACTGAGGAAACATACTCGAACGCGAACTGAAACACATCAGACTAATTAACAACAATGAGAAACAGCTGGTAACACGGGGATTCCACACGAGGTGACGTGGCACACGGGAGGATCGGGCGAGCAGGGCATGATAATTAATAACTCAAGGTAGCCTAATTTTAGATTAATTTCGCATTCTTCCTGATATGGGTAAATCCATTATTATTATTATCAAGAACGATCATTCCGAATACTGCGTCTTCCCACAAATAGGCCTATTTGTGACCGTGCTTTGCAAAATGTGAGTGTTAAAGTTCAACGCTGGATGTTACAGTAACACTCTCAGCGCTAAATTAAGGCATTCCTCCTTTGAGAACAGGGCAGCTTAGTGCATTCGAGGTTTTCAACAACTGTACGATGATTTTCCCATTGATTTCATTCGATTTACGTGAAGGCCCGTTCTTAATTGTCACGTAAAAAATAAGAAGGCGTAAAATCTGGGACATAGCTCATAAACGATGTATGCCTTCATCTTTGCAGCCTCTGTTTTCTCCTGGCATAAACATCAGCTCCTAAAAGGTCACGATGCGACGGGAGAGTCGCCGATGAAGAGGCGGAAAAGCCCGAGGGCGACGCGTGTTAACTGGCGCTGATTTATGTGGTGAATTTCAGACATCGTCAGCGTCCCCCAGAGGCCGTTTACTGCAAGCATGTTTCCAATAGCACAAGCCTATTTCTCTTGTGCAGCTTCAGAATGTGAGACTATATGGGGGACCGTAAACTTAATTGCAGGTTTTATGCAAACCCCGGAGCTGATTGGGCCAGTTAGCAATTATAGGGGGTATAATTCAGAAGACATATAGGTCTAACCATGCCATGTCGTCGGAAGGACAAAGAACGTATTTTAAGGACAAAGATTTAGCACAAATATAAATCTCTTCTTCGAAATCCCATAATAGATTAACTAAGGTTTGCGTAAGTGAATATGTGCTGTAAAATACTATAGGTTATATATTTATATATTTTTTAAATGCTGAAAATATGTTATCACGCGTTATTCATCTGCTCTGCTAAATTTGGAGTGGAAAATCATTTTTTGTGCATTAAATATCTATAGCATATAATTTGTGAGCTTGCTTTAAATTACGAGCCAAACTGATACACGCTTATTCTCCAGAGTTTCAGCCCAGACTGGTTTGCTGAAGCTTTGGTGCTTTCAGTACCAACCAGGCGTCCGCTGAGCCCCGCCTGCATCCCGTGGGCGCGCAGAGTATCACTCAGAGCCTGACAGTTTTGACAGCGGCGAGGAGCCGTTTTTCATTATCGTGATTATTATTACTACTGCCACCGAGGAAATAGATGTTCTACAGATCAGTTATGCTAATTTAGGTCAACAGCCCCCAAGGGGATCCAAGTCCAAATTGCTTCTGTTGGCTCTATAGCTATCATTCAGGAAAAACGGACGAAAACGAATGACTTTTGAAAGGTTTTTTTTTTTTGGAATTCCGCAGTTAACAAATACATTAATGAGAATATTGTTAGAAACAGGCGTTGGGCGAGAAAAGAAAACTTGAACCCATGATTTTGTATACTTTGGAGGATGATTTCCTAAATAATTTTTCGGTATTAGCTATTTCACAGATCGTTCATGTTGTGTTTTCAAACACCAGCTGGCGTTTTTGCGGATTTTCAGGAGAGCGGAGAGGTGGAAACATAAGAACATAAGAAATTTACAAACGAGAGACGCCTTTACCGTGGTGCGCCAGAGAACAAGGAGACCTCAGCTCACGGTCTGTTTAATTCCCCTTTTAACGTTCACACAGGCAATGCATCAAAGGGCTGGCAGGGGGGTCGCAGTGCGTCTCCCGAGTGCCACATAATTTATGTAGCAATTACGCTAACGGGGGTTCGCGGGACTCCCAGGAAGCTGGAGGTCCGGGGAATCGCGTTGCCAAGCAATCGTGCGGTAAAGCCCAGAATCGCGGTATCATCGTGCTGCAGCAAACAGCATCACACCCCCCACCCACCCCAAATGTGCTAAAGGGCGAACGGAAAATTCAGCCCAACCTTTAGTTTTCCTCACTTGATGATCTGCTTCTGCCTGATAGCAGCGCTTGCGGCTGAAATCATAAATCGCTCTTCTATTCATGCCGGGAGACGTTTGTGAACAGCTATAACTCAGATATGCAAAAAGAAAAAGGTTGGTATGTGGGAAGGGATGGATGTTTTGGGCAGCAGTCAGGTGGGAGATAAGCTCTTATATTTACCTGTAATTAACTGAGAATTGTTTAAAGTTGGGGAAGGGTTCAGAAGCGATGGGCCGGTTCTTGTGGGTTCTGTGCCTCTATTTCTTTTAAGTCCAGTTTCTCAGACAATAAAGGTGCCCAATAAAATCGCCCGGTTCCAACCTGCAAAGAGCAAGGTGTTTGACAGGCAGGCTGCAGAACTTTTAGGGCAAGTGAGACGGTGAAGAATAAGGACGCCCGAGGTGAAGTTGCGGCCCAGTCCAAGGAGAAACTCCGCAGCTGCACCATAAGAGAGGTACTTAACCTTGAACTGCTCCTGTAAAATGTCCAGCCATAAAAACGAGTAAAAAAAAAAAAAAAAAAAATGTAATTCACATAGGAGCAACCTGCCAACTGGAGAAGTAAAAATACTCCGAGTTTGAATCCTGTTGTGCAGAAGTATATGTTCTATATAAATCTGGCTTCAGGTTGTGTGGAAGGTAGCTGTGTGTTAGGGGTTTGACTGCAGGTCTCTGCCTATGCTCTGATTGTCTCCGTCAGCTCAAAGATGCCCCGTCCGGCACGTAATATGGAGGGGAGGGGAGGGGGGGGGTGGCTGAGGGTGCCTGAGCAGCTGCTCTTTTACCGTAAACAATTGAAATCCCCCCCCCTGCTCCCTTTTGAGGTTCTAAATGCCCCTTTTCAACAACTGATGGTCAGACAAAAATCCCCCCCCCCCACACACACACAGGCCGGCAAAACATACCTAGTGCCTGACCCTCGAAACATTTCTGCACGGCCCAGACGCCTGTAGTGTGTGATTATATATGATTGGGGGCCGTTTTATTAGTTGACCCAACCTCTTGTGCTCGGTGTCGCCTGGGACAAGATCCAACCCTGTACTGGAGAAACAGTTGGAATATGGATCGTAAAAAAAGTCTATTTCAGCTGTTTCTGTGAAATAACTTGCAAACACCCACTTAAACCCTTGAAAATACTGATATGTACTTATTGCTGAAGCTGATAAAGTTTTACCTTCCATTCTGACAACCAGCCCGGTAAGGTTTCTGCTAAAAACGACTAATTGAAGTCAAAGGTTGGCAGTGAGTGTCACGCTTGGCTCTAGCTCTGTATGGCGCCAGGCTGCATTGAGACTGGGAATGCCTGTTTCCGGTTTATTTCATTCACAACCAGAAAAATTGTAGCTGCGGGGGAAATATGGTTTATTAATACGAAGTGTTGACTGTTCTCCCAGGGCAGGGCGCTGCTGAAATGCCCTGAAATGGCATAACTTTATAAATTAGCATAATTTCTAATTATCTTCTAATAGCTCCTCTTGGCTGTTGGAGACTCTGCACTTGAATTCCCGCGTAAAGTTCAGTGGGGGAAAAACAAATTTCATGACTCAAATGCCTCAGACACGCAGATGTTCTGGTTGTCATGCTCCTCGTTTCAGAAAGGTCCACATCTCACCCAGAGAAACTAAGGGGAATTCAAACAGAATGAAATTAGATATTATGCGAAATATGTAAATATCAACTTTTATAGAGTTCTGAGTACTTCATTAACCCAACAGGAAATGTCGAGATTATATGTAATTACTCCTAATTATTCAATCAGAAGCACTTAATTGGTTTCTGGTGTGGGAAAGGTTTTCCAGTGAGGATTCCTTGTTATCAGTTTTCTTTGGAGAAACCTATTTTAAAAATATGATTTATGTAATCCTTAGTATACAGTCTTCCTTTGTATTTGTGGTGCCTTCCAAAAAATTCTCTTAGCCTGAAATACTTGGAAGGCATGTACCAAAGTGGGCCCATGTCACCCATAATGTGACATCATGGTAATAACCTTACGCCAGACGGAGAAATTTAAAAGCATTTTCAGCATTTTAATGAAGTGGCACTTCAAAAAACCTTGAGAACTTAAATTGCAGTGTCTGGTCTTTTGTGTTGGCAAAGATCAGGTGTGTGTGTGTGTGTGTGTGTGTGTGTGTATGTGTATGTGTGTGCGCGTGTGCACCCCTCTTGCATAGTCTCACGCAGCAATAAAAACACAGATCTTTCAAAAGATGTCATTAAATCCACACCTCTGAACCCTCTTCTGGATTAGCACAAAACAGTCTCCCTTTTTGCTTCTCGAGCGAGTACCAGCTCACTGACAGCCTTCCGAGGGTCCGTACGCATTTCTCGGGATAATTGAGTTTCCTCTTAGAGAGTGGTCTATTGTGAACTGAATTGAAGGCCATTACTGACAGGCGTGCGCGCAATGCAACCCACGCTTTATCCAACTATCATATTTAAATCGACAAGGAGTTCTGTTGCCATGACCCTGGGGTCCCAATTAAGGAGTCTGACACTTCTGGGCACTGTGGACTTTATTATAATTTAATCCCTTTGCCCTCAGAAAAAAAAAATAAAAAAAATGCAGGTGCTTCTCAGCAAATCAGAGCAATTGAAAACAGCCGGATTCCCTGATTCGCTTGAAACTCTCCGCGGGTAGTAGATACTACAATTTTTAATTGTAATCTGATTTTCCTTTCAGTGCTTTTGTTCCATTTAATGACCTGCTTCTCCGTCTTCAGGAGACATTTCTGAGCCTTGGATATCTGCTACAGTAAACCTGTATTCGGGGGAAACATTCATGCTAGAGTGTAAGACCAGATGCCCATAATGATCCGTGTAATCTGTGCCCCGGTCCCTCTTGGAGAGGTAGGCCTGGGGGTGGTTATTTGAACCCGGGCACAGCATGCATCCAGTGTTATCGCTAATCGTGCTCGAGTACGGAACACAAACATGACAGCAATGCAGCTGACACAGGCAGGCACACATGTACGCTATATCTCTATCGGACCCAGAAGGAACAGATCGGTTAGGCTGTACAGATTGCATCGTTTTTTTTTTTGTTGCAAAACTGCATTGTGAAAAATAATGACGCGTACAGATCTGGTAACGACAAACATGGCAGGATCACTTTGGTCTTCGGCTGAGGTGCAGCGTCTGGTGGAAATTTGCCTGACGAGAGTATCGGGGAACAACCGGGTGCAGCACACAAAATATTTGGTAAAATGTGGGACTGTCGTCTTATTTGTGCGGCAAGAATAAATAAAAATGGCTGTGCTTCATACTAAATGAATCTATAAGAGTGTTATGTGTTATCACACCCAAAACAACCCGAAATAAGCCACAAAATAGGGGCATTAATCATGAACTCCGTTTTGCAGAACGATGGTGCTTTTCTTCCTGTGTTTTCTTCACCACAAAAAGTCGAATGGGGGTGTGCATGAATGTTATGTGCAAGAATGCGAGGGCAGAATGTGAGCGCAGACCAACAGAGGCGAGGGGAGGGGGGACAATCGCGCTCAGGCACAGCATGAGGCAACCAGGCCAAGTGTGAGTATACAGTACATGAGTATGTGTGAGTATACATGAGTATGTGTGAGTATACGTGAGTATGTGTGAGTATACATGAGTATGTGTGAGTATACGTGAGTATGCCCTTAAACATCTACGCAGGTTATCACATGACCACCAATGTGTGACATGCCCCACCTCTGACACAAACAGCCTGGCAGAATTTCATTGGCTCTCTTTGAGTAGAACATTACAGTTTCGGCTATTCTTTCAGCCAGCTATGTAACGGTGCTTTTCCACTGGCGTACTAATAATAATGGATAATTCCATTTCTTCCTTGTCTCTGTGCGTTTCAACCATGTTGTCATATGACGGTGACGCAACCAGCTTGGTTTAGTCACACTTTTGGCCCTTGCTGGTTAGCAGGGCCATGCCAGCGTGGCTACGACTCGGTTCTTGGTGGTAGTGGAAATGCACCATAAGGGGTTAAGTTTCGAATAAGTTAGGAGCATATTACTGTAGAGATGCTCTTCGGGCCACAGAAGTATTTGAATCTTAGCTAATCCACTACAAACGGCAGTTATTTCCTGTCTGGAATAATTGTTCTGGGTGTGCAATAGATGGGGATTAACAGAGATCGATGGGAAGTGTTTAAACACTCACCGAAACGCCGATAGTGGTAAACGGAGGGAGCGTTTGAAAAATAATATCTGCAGACCAATAATCACTCGGCAGCCAGTAAAGTGCGTGGCGGATACCTTTCATTTCCAGCTATTTGCGGTCTGAAAAAATTTATTGACTGCTAAAAATGTCCTTTGCAGGCCCATGGAGGTCTTCAGATCGCTATCGCTGGAAAGAAGGCGAGTGCGTCAGACGAAAGCAAACAACTGGTGTCGTTTGTCGGCGTGGGGGTTTGTGGGGAGGTGGCTTCGGATAGTGCTGGGAGCCTCATGCCTCCATGGAGGGGGGTCTGCATCCAGTAGGGGTGGGGGTTTGTGCTTTCTCTCTCTCTCTGCCTGCATCGGTTTCTGTCTGCAGTCCCAAGACATATGGTTATGTGCAGGACCAGGTTTGTTGTTTCTGGGGGCCCGTTCAAAAAAAATCACTTCGGGGCCACTCCTAGTGTAGTGACTGCTTGTGGTCAACAGGGGGCCTCCACCTCTTGGGGGCCATACACAAATGCATGGTTTGAGTGGTGGTAAACTGGCTGTGCCCCATGATGGGCCGGTATTCCCTCCAGGTATTTGCCCGCCTCTCATCCTCAGCATTCTGGATTAGGCTTCTGTGATCCCGTGACGGAGTGATGTACATCAATGTCAGAGCTCGCCGCCTGTCCACGTGCGGATGAACACCCCACTCGAGATAAACGAGCAGGCAGCCTTTGATCGCACCCTGGTGTCTCACGCCTTGTTTACACCTTCTGCCAGGAGCTCTGAAGCGAGGCGCGCGTCTCACGTTGTCAACGCCGCAATTAGCAATTTTCTAATTAGGCAGACAATTGAGTAGACAAACAGCCTCTTTTTTTTTTTAAGCGGGATGCACTTGTGTTGAATGTAGTCCTCTTAGCAAGTATGCTAAGATCTTTTCAAGGCAATTGCTCCCCATTCACGGCGCAATTTTGTCCTTGAAAAGAAATATAATGAAAATATAATCATTGTGTGTTTCCATAGTGTTCACGTTTAACGAAACGCTGCTAAGCTTTGGTGTCTAAGTTAAAATGCATACTTCCGCATAATACAGAATTGGAAATTAATTAGCGGGTGGCTCGGTGGGTAGCATTTTAGCTTAATACCCAAAGTGTTGGCTGTTTGTGTGGCTCTCTATTTATGTTTCTTCACTGTGGTAAAACGTGTTACTTTTCAGCCTGTGGGGACATTTTTCAGGTCCTCACAATCCATCCATCCATTCATCCATCTTCTATACCTGCTTGTCTTATTCAGGGTCACGGCAGTCTGTAGCCTTTCCCAGAGGCTATTGGTACAAGGCAGGGGACAACAGTTTAACATTAGAACATATGCAAATTGTCAGGTCAGGTCAGGTTGGGGAGCAAGCGCTGATGCAGCGCGTTGCCGCACCCACCACACAGCGAAACTCCTTGGGATCCCAACTGGCGACCCCCCAAGGAGACACACAGTCCAGTCCCACCCTCCGGAAATACCCATCCATCTGCCACAGCCAGGTGTTACGTGGGCGTCCCCTCGGCCCGGTCCTGCCGCTCGGGTCCTCAGCAATGAGGGTCCTGCGACCCAGATCACCCTCAGGGAAACGCGCCACATGGCCGTAGTGCCGTAACTGACGCTCCCTCACAATGCAGGTAATGAGCCTCATTCGGGTCTCCTCTGCAACCGCTCGTTTGACACAAATTCACAAAAAATTAACAGTAACACAGTAAAAAATAAACAAGAATTTTTCTTGTTCTCCAAAAAGTTATTGCTACCTTGTTGGATCACTAGATGAACACCACTAATGTCCCCAAACCTCTCCTCAGGGGCACCGCAGCCATTCCATGGACTCCACCGGCTCAATCAATTAATTAACTTAATTTGTTAAATAACTCTTATAATTGATTAGTCACCCAAGGTGGGGTTGTAGTCGAGTCAAAAAGTACATGGGTATATTGAGTAGTTGCTACAATTACTGGCTTCACTTCAGGAGAGGTTTTGAAATTGCTAAGCTGACAACCTGTGACATGTTGTAATAAATAAATAATCATGAAATTTTTGTACAGTGTTGGACATGTGGTCCGTTGATTTGGCGCTTCTGAGCTGGCAGTAGAGTGCAGTGGTGAGTACCCTGCGATGGACTGGCTTCCTGTGTAGAGTGCAGTGGTGAGTACCCTGCGATGGACTGGCTTCCTGTGTAGAGTGCAGTGGTGAGTACCCTGCGATGGACTGGCTTCCTGTGTAGCGTGCAGTGGTGAGTACCCTGCGATGGACTGGCTTCCTGTGTAGAGTGCAGTGGTGAGTACCCTGCGATGGACTGGCTTCCTGTGTAGCGTGCAGTGGTGAGTACCCTGCGATGGACTGGCTTCCTGTGTAGAGTGCAGTGGTGAATACCCTGCGATGGTCTGGCTTCCTGTGTAGAGTGCAGTGGTGAGTACCCTGCGATGGACTGGCTTCCTGTGTAGCGTGCAGTGGTGAATACCCTGCGATGGACTGGCTTCCTGTGTAGCGTGCAGTGGTGAGTACCCTGCGATGGACTGGCTTCCTGTGTAGAGTGCAGTGGTGAGTACCCTGCGATGGACTGGCTTCCTGTGTAGAGTGCAGTGGTGAGTACCCTGCGATGGACTGGCTTCCTGTGTAGAGTGCAGTGGTGAGTACCCTGCGATGGACTGGCTTCCTGTGTAGAGTGCAGTGGTGAGTACCCTGCGATGGACTGGCTTCCTGTGTAGAGTGCAGTGGTGAGTACCCTGCGATGGACTGGCTTCCTGTGTAGCGTGCAGTGGTGAGTACCCTGCGATGGACTGGCTTCCTGTGTAGAGTGCAGTGGTGAGTACCCTGCGATGGACTGGCTTCCTGTGTAGCGTGCAGTGGTGAGTACCCTGCGATGGACTGGCTTCCTGTGTAGAGTGCAGTGGTGAGTACCCAGCGATGGTCTGGCTTCCTGTGTAGAGTGCAGTGGTGAATACCCTGCGATGGACTGGCTTCCTGTGTAGCGTGCAGTGGTGAGTACCCTGCGATGGACTGGCTTCCTGTGTAGCGTGCAGTGGTGAGTACCCTGCGATGGACTGGCTTCCTGTGTAGCGTGCAGTGGTGAGTACCCTGCGATGGACTGGCTTCCTGTGTAGAGTGCAGTGGTGAGTACCCTGCGATGGTCTGGCTTCCTGTGTAGAGTGCAGTGGTGAGTACCCTGCGATGGACTGGCTTCCTGTGTAGCGTGCAGTGGTGAATACCCTGCGATGGACTGGCTTCCTGTGTAGCGTGCAGTGGTGAGTACCCTGCGATGGACTGGCTTCCTGTGTAGCGTGCAGTGGTGAATACCCTGCGATGGACTGGCTTCCTGTGTAGCGTGCAGTGGTGAGTACCCTGCGATGGACTGGCTTCCTGTGTAGCGTGCAGTGGTGAATACCCTGCGATGGACTGGCTTCCTGTGTAGAGTGCAGTGGTGAGTACCCTGCGATGGACTGGCTTCCTGTGTAGCGTGCAGTGGTGAGTACCCTGCGATGGACTGGCTACCTGTGTAGCGTGCAGTGGTGAGTACCCTGCGATGGACTGGCTTCATCTGTAAATAACGGTAATTCTGCCGAACACAGGGGAATAGGGTGCGGTCGGGACGGGTGTGTTCACGGCCCTTCCTGCGGACTGTGTCTATCGCATCCTGGCTGGGCGGTCGGTCCAGTCCTGTGGTCCATCTCCCGTTTCTTCTCCACAGAGCCATCACTCGGCCGTGAGTTCCAGGTGAATGGGGGCTCTATTCAGTCAGTCCACAACCCCCCCCCCCCCCCCATGAGCACAAATGGCAAATTTCTTGTTAGGGCAAGAATGGGAGAGAGACACCAAACTGAGTGGGGACATCCCAGCAAGCTGGATGAGCTACACTGATGCAGGGCAACTTTCTCCAATTCAGGAGGGGCAACCACACAGCACAGATTGCCCCTCTTCACAGGGCACCCTGACGGACCACGTATTTTTGAAAGAGACCTGCAGGCACCACACATGCGGCGCCAGGGACGAGACTCAAACCCACAGCCTTGACAGTGCAAGCCTGCAGTGTTCGTTGCTGTGAGCCGCTGTGCTGCAGCAGCCAAGCGCTTCGCCGTCTAATCCCGACACTCCCAGGCTGATCCCTCCGCTCGTCTGCCCAGCTTAGACTAAGATCCTGCGATCCTCCCGTACAGACGGATCTGCCCCATGCGGCGGTTCAGAACAAATACCCCAAATCCCGAGCCTGCCTCTTTAACCAGCTCCCCCCCCCCCCCAAAATGTTTATGTAAAGAAATCTCCCCCCACCCTAGCCCCCCTTCACCATATGACATCCCCCTCATCCATCCAGTAGAGTTCACAGCAGCTTCAGGAACCAGGTCTGGTCCCAGATACGAGTGTTCCATCCTGGGGCCCCATGTTCTGGAGGGCCCCTCTTGCCGGGCCCCTGGTTTCTCCCGTGTAGCTGTCTGTCGCCGCCCCGCACGGAAGATGGTGGAATAAACGAAGAGCTTGACCGGGAATCCAAGGACAATCTATTTATTTTCACACTTCGGTTCCAGACCAAGACGCCGGGGGGGGTGGTTGGGCAGGCCTGGATCTCCGGAGCGGAAAGTGGGACAGGCAGGCCGACGGGGACCCAGATCCATGTCATAGCGCTTTACCTCCGGGCTCCAACGGGGGGGGGGGGGGGGGCTGCTGGACCCCCAGAAGGCACCTCAGTCTGACGTGACTCGCGGCCTGAGGGGTCACAGAGGTCACGGACCTCCCCCTGCTCAAGATGACCTACGACCTTTCACGACCACGCAAGCAGTGAGGAGGAGATGGCCGTCCCCCCTCAGCTGTTGCGGATCCCATTCTCTAGCACCTTCGGCCCAATGGGAGCAGCCCGTGACCAGGGCTATATCACATGATCTTCCACCGCTCATCTGCCGTTCCTGACCAGTGAGGACGAGCTGCAGCCCGTCGCTAACAAGGCACGAATCAACGTCTAGATTGCATTCGGCACCTGGAGAAAAGTTAGCTTACGTTTTGTGTTTATTTAGCTACAGGTACTTCTGTCCAAAGTGAAGGAAAGCAGATACTGTAGCATATGACAAGCTTACAGCTGTCAAGGGGCTGCTTGTAATTGAGTTTGGGGGGGGGGGGGGCAGACTGCAGCCTCGAGCTGAGCTTCCAGTGAGGGACGAGGGATTTGCTAAGCTGACAACCTGTGGCAGTACTAAATAAATAATCATGAAATAATCATAGTTTTGGACCAAGAGGAAGATCATGTAAACACCATTTTCTTTGACTGCCAATGATTTTTGCACAGTATTGGACATGTGGTTCATTGATGCAATGAGCATCTCACAGAAATGTAAGCTCCTTGTATTACAGCAAAGATAGGCAATCATATCCAGAAAGGGCTATTATGTGTATGTGGGTTTTTGCTGCAACTCCCTAATTATATCACTAAATAGAGGTCTGATTGGCTGAGGAGTCCTCACACCTGGGTTTGAACAGCAGACCTAAATGTTACCCCAAAAACCTGCATGCAATCTTCTCCTATGAGGAGAAGATTCCCCCCCTATATTACAGGATTCATTAAATATTCAGCATAATGATCAAATCCCACCCAGGATCAAATCAATGGACCAAACATGTAAGTTACAAGCAGTAGGGTTTGAACCATCACAAAAACACCCATTTGACCTCGAGTCCACTGCATTAACCCAGTGTTTCCCAATACGGTCCTTGGGGATCCACAGGCAGTGCATGTTTTTGCTCCCTTCCAGAGCAGGAAAGGAACAAAAACATGGACTGTCTGACAGGGAGCTGGGAGGGAGCAAAAATATGGACTGTATGGCAGGGAGCTGGAAGGGAGCAAAAACATGGACTGTCTGGGAGGGAGCAAAAACATGGACTGTCTGGCATGGAGCTGGAAGGGAGCAAAAACATGGACCGTCTGTGGATCCTCGAGGACCGGATTGGGAAACACTGACCTAAACACTCCACCATCCAGGAACACCACCACCCACAAAATCACACGCAGGCCCATGAGCGATGTGACGCTGACCACCTCTGGCCGTGGGACCCCCCCTTATGCTGTATCTGCTGCGGCCGCATCTAAGATCATGCAGTAAGGGATGAGCATATTCCTGAAGAATCTAATATGGACACCAGACTCAGCTGCCAGTGTTGGGCTCCGTAATGTTCTTCCACGGTCATTCTGGGGGGTGGTAAGAGCAGGATGGTCACACTGTCGGGCATCATCATCATATACCGCAGGGACAGTGACTGGGTCAGAGCCGCGCTCGGGACGGGCTGATCTGTGACGGCTCCCTGCACTCGGGATTCATTCCAGCGTCCGAGCTTTTGGAGAGAGCAGACTGTGAAGGTGCCCTCCGGTGCAGCTGAGAGAGCTGCCCTTGGCCTCAGTGTTCCCCCCCCCACACACACACACACACACACACACACACACTTTGATTAGCTAATATTTCAGTTGGGGGGGGGGGGGTTGCAAAGCAGCCTCAAGCTGAGAATTTGTCAGTGGTTGTGTCTGCAGCAGGAGGCCTGAAGTTTGGAAGAAGGTGATCCCCTACATCTCTCAGGTATCTGCCTGACCTATGACCTCCCTGTGATCCCCTACATCTCTCAGGTTTTCTGCCTGACCTATGACCTCCCTGTGATCCCCTACATCTCTCAGGTATCTGCCTGACCTATGACCTCCCTGTGATCCCCTACATCTCTCAGGTTTTCTGCCTGACCTATGACCTCCCTGTGATCCCCTACATCTCTCAGGTGTCTGCCTGACCTATGACCTCCCTGTGATCCCCTACATCTCTCAGGTTTTCTGCCTGACCTATGACCTCCCTGTGATCCCCTACATCTCTCAGGTGTCTGTCTGACCTATGACCTCCCTGTGATCCCCTACATCTCTCAGGTTTTCTGCCTGACCTATGACCTCCCTGTGATCCCCTACATCTCTCAGGTTTTCTGCCTGACCTATGACCTCCCTGTGATCCCCTACATCTCTCAGGTATCTGCCTGACCTATGACCTCCCTGTGATCCCCTACATCTCTCAGGTATCTGCCTGACCTATGACCTCCCTGTGATCCCCTACATCTCTCAGGTATCTGCCTGACCTATGACCTCCCTGTGATCCCCTACATCTCTCAGGTTTTCTGTCTGACCTATGACCTCCCTGTGATCCCCTACATCTCTCAGGTATCTGCCTGACCTATGACCTCCCTGTGATCCCCTACATCTCTCAGGTTTTCTGCCTGACCTATGACCTCCCTGTGATCCCCTACATCTCTCAGGTGTCTGTCTGACCTATGACCTCCCTGTGATCCCCTACATCTCTCAGGTTTTCTGCCTGACCTATGACCTCCCTGTGATCCCCTACATCTCTCAGGTGTCTGCCTGACCTATGACCTCCCTGTGATCCTCGCCCATACCAGGGTAGTTTCTCAGTACCAAGAACGCAAAGACCGTACTTGTAGTCTTGCCAAGACCGGTCTTGCTAACTCGCTTCCCAGTTACAAACTTGGGGTGCAATGAATCATGGGATTGGTCTGGTTCAGCAAGGATGCAGCTCATGCGAACTTGATATTTGGGGTGGGGGGGGTTTTACCATCCTCTGTGCTTCTATTCCTGAGTATTGAAACTAGTCTTCGGCAATGGAAGACAATGTAAAACAGATACAAGAGAACACAAGTACAGTCAAGTATGCATATATAGAAACGCCCCTAGCTCATCTTCTGACATCTTCCCAGCGGAAACTCAAGTCCTCTCCTCTTTCCTTCGCGAATCTGTTCGTGTCTCCCTCAACTCCAACGCATCCATGCTCAGGTAACCAAGGAGACGCATCCCTCCCATGCCTTCGATAAGCCTAGCGATGTCGCCTCTTCCCGGCAGCGATGCCGGGCAATCTGCATGTTTTCCATCACTCTCGGTTTGTTCAGGCCTTGACATTTCCATTCTCTTGGACTGAGTCCTGGTCAGCATCTCTGCCCCACCAGGATAAACGGCCCCCTCCAGGATGTACCCAGGACTTCTGGGAAAGTTTTTCCTGGTGGCATGAGGGAAAAGGGGACTAAGCACCAATCAAGCACAAGGGATTCAGTCACGCTGACCTGACACCTGCCCTCGCTCACCTCGACTCCAAACGGCGGCCAATCACCTGGGAGATGACGCAGCCAGGAGAGGGACCCGCCGGGGGAGGGGGCAGTAACTTAGCCAGCTAGGAGGAGGAAAACAAAGAGGGGCCAGTTGAACAGTCCCATTCTCTGGTACCTTCAGGCCTTCCCCGCCCAATCAGATCCCGAATTTAGGGGGGAGGCGGCCCGCAGGCTGAAGCCATTCATGAAAATGCTGCTATGGAAATGTAAGAACTCGGGCCGGAGCTGACGGGCGAGAGGTTACTCACTGAAGCAGAAGATGGGCCAATTGTGCAGGACTGGAGGCGGCCAGCAGGTTTCCAGGGTTGTGGGTTCAGAGCCCACCTTCTCCCCGTGTCACAGGGATTTCCTGCAGGAGCATTGGTCTTCTCTCACCGTCCAGGTTGATGCAGTCAGGGTAATTGGCTTTCCAGAGTTATATTCTCACACCCCATAGCAGAAGTTAGTAACAAAAAAAGTCATCTGGTACCGCATGTTATCTGATTTGTATTGGCGTACTTTTGCCCGCTGCGCTCCCAGCATCCAGAAACACGGTCCAGATTGCGAGAATCCACAGGTGTCCCGTGATTGTTGGGGGGGGTGTCAGGGTGGGCGGGGCACCACATCATTAGTGGGGAAGGGGTGAGATCCAAGCTTAGCGCCTTTCCGTTGACATGCCAAGTCACACCAGGGCGGGTGGTGATGTGCCACCCCGGTGACCCCCCCCCCCCGGGGGCCTGACGTGCTGACGCCCGCGGGGGGCCGTGTGAGGAATTCGCTTCACGCCGCCTCGACCCACCAGATATCCAGAGCGAGACTGTGGCTGCTCGGGAACCAATCGGAGACATTTAAGCTCAGTCCCTGACCAATTAGCACCCTCTCTGAAGCCTTTCCAAGGGGAGCGGTGACCCAGCCAGTTACATGGCACCAGTTCTGGCACTGCAAGTGGAAATTCGGTCCCAGCAGATTTGCATGATTTCTTGTAATTCCAGTTAACCACCCTTCCATCCATTCTCCACAGCTGCTTATCCAGTACAGGGTCACAGTCAATGCAGAGACTGTCCCAGGGAACCTGGGAAGGAGAGCAGCAGATTTCAGGGCATCTTCATTAGATGAGTGTGCAGCTGAACCTGCCATGTCCAGGTGCATTTTAGAGGCTAAACATCAGCTGCGTGATATTTCTGATTTTACATCCCTGGCAGGCTGCCACAGTCGAGTGGGATGGGGGAGGGGATCGGCAGGTGGAAGGATCCGAGTGGCTGAGGGCCTGCTGTGGTTATGACAACAAAAACAAATTGATGTGAAGATCTTGTTATGTTTCATAAGAGGCTTTCTGGCTCATGACACAGCATTCTGTTGGACACATAAAATGATGTAATCTAAAATGATTAAATTATGCCTTGATATCCTTTTATTTTAAATCGCAGCAAGTTCTGCGGACTGAATTTGATGGACATGAATGTGAAAAATGACAACAACAAAAAAAGTAAGACATCATGTCTACAAACCAACAGGGACGACTTAAAATATGTAGTTTTATTCCTCAGTGAACATCAAACACTGAGCGTTCAAAACAGCCCAAATTAATGTGCAAACAGCACTAAAAAAAAGCAAAGTGATGTGTAAAAATAGGAGCTGTGACGTTTGGCGTTTTTAGAAATGTTCCTCGAGTATAGAGCTGCTTGTGTGGTGCATGTCACAGCCTGGGGGGCATGGGTGGGTGGGGGCAGAGGGGGGCAATGGGCTGTCATATGCCATTAATCTTGACTGGCTCCCTCCCCGAGGACAGCAGTTCGCTATCATGCGAGTTGTGTGGGGTCAAGTGCGACCAGGCTTCGGTGTTGAAGCCCCCCTCCACCCCCTCCCAAAAGTGGGGAGCAGGAATTGTGCGTTTCAGAAGAGCTGTATGCAGAAGAAGCCAGCCCCCACCCACATCCTCTGAGCCTCAGGCCGTACATGTTGGGTGGGCGCCAAGTGACATCATCCTGTACCAAAACCCAGCGGGGGTGTTTACCACCAGTCAAACCACACATTTGGGTGGGCCCCTGGAGCCGACTCCCCCTTCTGGCCACAAACAGTCGCTACACTACATTTTAGTGTATTGTAAGTATTCCTTATTTAGGAGATGTAGAACCAGGAGGGTCTGCTAACAAATTAGCTAACTAAAATCTTCTGACTCTACTGTCTAGCTATTTATTTTGGGTCTGAAGCATCTTCTGTTGGCCTGGAGCCAGGTTTCAGTAAAGGCCAGGGGGTGTTTAGCTTCAGTGCACCCAACCCCTGTATCCCGCTTGGTATCTCTCTCTTTTCCCTGCTGTTTCCCCCCTGGCGTGTTAAAAAAAAAACTTCCCCATCCACTCCCCACATGCCCCTGTCAAACGGATTTGTGTTTGAGAGATACTGTAAAATTGCGTTTTTAAGAAGTTCCCTCGGAGCGGGAACGCGGTAATTAGCATTTCGGGCACCGCGCGGCCGCGATGGGCTGTGAAGAGGCATGCAGACGGTGTCTGCTCGGGGCTGATCCGGAACATTCCGCCTAGGGGCTCGCCTTCATTGGCACGCTGGGAGCCAGTTTTGTTAGCTTTTGGGGAGTCCGACCAGGATGCACCTCTCTGAATCAGACAGCCAGCCTCCATGCATCCTGACAAGTGACAGGAGTCCCTCAATTCTGGCTGATCAGGACACTTTCCCTGCATGGCTGGGCTATTGAAATAAATCGTCCTTTGTTGATTTTTTTCCCATCCTGTCTTCCAGCTTCAGACTTAATTCGTTATTGTTCTTCGCCATTCAAAGGACATAATTGTTCTGCAGACAGCGACAGTTATTGTTCCCCTGTCAACTTTTCTAGCTGTTCGATATTGGGGGGGTGTTTGGTTAAACCCCCTTTTCTAATGACAATGGGTGGATTCCTGTCACAACCAGCAGTCAAAGCCCATAAGTTAATACTTATTTATTGACTTTCAGAACTAGCCGAATCCAAAAGCGGGCCCCCTGAACAAGACCGTCCAACCACGATGCCAGCTTTTCTGACTGACGGTCCCTGACACCAATAGAAAGCACACTGCAGGAAACGGTAAACCAATCAGATTAGGGGCTGCTGACTGGATGGACAGCTCCAGGATGAGATGTATGACAAACAGACTCGACCATGGAATATGGGGGAGACCCAGGAAGAGGAACCAGAGCACAGTAAAAATGAAATATAGCTGAAATGCTAAGACAGCCACAACAAATCCAAAAAGGGGGCCAGTTGCACTCCACTCAAATCAGACGTTTGTGGCTAACCAAAGCTGCTAACTAACTAATCCAAGTTAACTAAAACCAGGAAACAAAAAACTCACACCCCAAACCTCAAAACCAGTGACAAAATACCAACAACCCTATGATATAACTCTGACAGACTGGGGTGTACCCAGAAATTTTGAGCCCCTTGACAAAATGTCCAATTTTTCCATATGATTTTACGTATTCAAGGGCACCTGTCAAGTGCTGGGCCCCCTGAATCTTCCAGGGAATCCCTGCCCCTCCAACACCCCTACTGAGAGGTAAAATTCCACAAACCCAGAAAATGGACTCCGAACCAAACAATACACTTAGGCTGCGTCCACATGCAAGCGGCGAGCCGTACGGCGCTGGACGGGTGAACATTACGTCGTGAAATGAATGAAGGAGAGCTTGCTCTAAAAGTAAGTGTGATTGTAAAGTGTTTTTCAGCTTGAAACAGAATGAGCTACGTTGTTGGTTTACACCAAAGAAGGCTCTTGCTCTTGGGTTGAAAACAAGCAAAGGTTAAAAAAGCTCACGATGGGTTCATGAGACTTTACTCTCAATAAACGACACTAAAGGTGAATTTAATTTGGTGAGGGAACTTCGTATGTATGGTGAGGGTTGGTGCATTTTTTCTGAATTAAGTCTCTATTTGACTTTAACCGTTTCATGCATGGCGTCCACATTTGTGGACAGTTAAATTAACTCCATTTTGGGTTATTTTCTCATGAAATAGTTCTCCAAAGCCATTGTGGGCAGTATCAGTATATCCATAGCAATATTGAAACAGTAATAGTAACTATCTTGTATAACAAATTTTCTTTGATTGCTGACACCCTGAAACCAAGATATCTGATGGTGGGATCCATGCATGTTATGCTTCAGGCATATCTGTGAAAAACTTCTATTCAAAGAGGACAAGTTGAGTAAAAAAAAAAATATTAGTATGCAAACATAACTGTGATGAACATTTGTGTCTAAATTTTAAGTAAAATAACATCTTTATAACTCAAAAACCAACTGTCTATGTATGTGGACGTCATACAACACTGGAATCACATTACTTTCATTCTTGTTTGTGTAACTTGGTATTTTATCTATTGTATTTTTCCAAATATGATTAACTTGTAAATTAGCCGGGCGGCATGGTGGTGTAGTGGTTCGCACTGTTGCTTCACACCTCTGGGACCTGGGTTCGAGTCTTTGCTTGGGTCACATGTGTGTGGAGTTTGCATGTTCTCCCCATGTCATCGTGGGGTTTTCTCTGGGTACCCTGGGTTCCCCCCACAGTCCAAAGACATGCTGAGGCTGATTGGAGTTACTAAGTTGCCCATAGGTGTGAATGTGTGAGTGAATGGTGTGTGAGTGTGCCCTGTGATGGGCTGGCCCCCCGTCCTGGGTTGTTTCCCACCTCGTGCCCATTGCTTCTGGGAGAGGCTCTGGACCCCCCCGTGACATAGAAGGATAAGTGGTTTGGAAAATGGATGGGTTTAAATTAGCTTATACTAAAATTAAACAGAGAATGTTTAAGTTTGAAAGTCTGTTAGAATGTTCATATTTGTATAACTCACTTCATTCAATCTGACCTGGGAACTTGTTTTTATTTTATCAGCAGTGGATGTGTTCTCACATTTACTTCACTGTTGCAAAGTTTCCACATACATTTCACCACACTTCAGAATATGATTTTGAGGTTGCCCTCTCTGTTGTCTTAGCACTGCTGCCTCATAGCAAGAAGGTCCTGGGTTGGGTGCCTGGGTTTGGTGCCTGGGTTGGGTGCCTGGGTTTGGTGCCTGGGTTTGGTGCCTGGGTTGGGTGCCTGGGTTTGGTGCCTGGGTTTGGTGCCTGGGTTTGGTGCCTGGGTTTGGTGCCTGGGTTTGGTGCCTGGGTTTGGTGCCTGGGTTGGGTGCCTGGGTTTGGTGCCTGGGTTTGGTGTAGGACCTTTCTGTGTGGAGTTTGCATGTTCTTCCCATTTCTGCCAGGCCCTTTGGTCTCCTCCCACAGTCTGAAAAGTGTGCACTAGGGGTGTGCAAAGCAGCCGGTATTTGTATCTGTATTTGTATTTGTTGAGGGGGGAAAATATTTGTATTTGTATTCAAGTAAAATTCAAAATAGGCGTAAAATTTACGTTATAGTGTAAGTATTCTTTAATTATATCCATTATAATAATTATGGATATGCAATAGACAGAGTAACTTAAACGTACCATATAACTCCTACAAGTGCATACAATTCGACACAACTACACAAGCATTGTTTTAACCTTTTTAACCGAACGTTAACGTTACTCTGTCAACAGCCTATTGTCTAAATTACCGAGCTAACAGAGCTACGTAAACAGAGCGAACATGAGAGCACCTGACTGCAGACGTCAATAATGCAGCGTAATGGAATAATCTCCCGATCAAACTCCGCTTCCCGAAAGTTATAAACTGCCTCCGGAACCCAGTTAAGGTACAAAAATCTGTTCAACAAAAATAGTGATAGTTAAGTCTTTTTTCGCTCAGCCGAGCCTTCTCTGTTGCTGTGTGGAGCAGCCTGTGTCAGTCACCTCTTTTCCTTCCCCCACCCCCGACTCCTGAACGTCACTCACTCACTCATCCGGGCATGCACTGCGGTCTCATGAGGAAACGCAGCTTTTTGATATAAAGTTTTTCTTGTTCCCGAATACAAATATTTTTTAAAGTATTAGTTCGAAATAAGTATTCGTAAAAAACACGTTACTTGTGCCTTTACGAATAGCGTATTCGGGTTCGGCTCCACCCCTAGTGTGCACGATAGGTTATTTGGCGACTCTAAGTTGGGCCCCGTGAGTGTGTGCACCCTGTGGTGTGTTGGTGACTGCCCAGGGGTGGTTCCTGCCTGCACCCGCGGTTTGGTTTCCAACTTGCTGAACCTACCCGCCCCAAACCGAAGATTATATCTGATTGGATGCTGCTTTTGCTAGAGGTCAAAGTTCAATCGATTTGAACTTTGAGCGGCACGCCGAAGTGGTAAAATCCGGGAAGCGCTGCTTTCCCCATTGACAATCGCCTGGGCAATGCCAGGTCACATGGGCCGCGCCCGTCTCCATGATGAAACGCAGTGCAGGCGTAACGCTTCCCACATGTGCTGGGGACCTGGGGCTGTGTGTCTAAGCACCAGCACAATGTAGAGGATCCCCTGTACTTCAGCACTAAGGCAAATCTCAGCCATTTCTGTCACATCCTGAACTGTTTGAGCTGATGGGGATTCTGCTTTCACATGTCATTATACAGTAAGTGCAGTGACATTAAGGGGCCAAGTAAGTCCAGGAGCAGGAGTTCATAGAGGAGGTTTCTGGGCTAGAAAACCTCAGTCAGAAACCTGATCGCATCCTCACGTGGCTCATTGGGACGGGGACCTGATCGCATCCTCACGTGGCTCATTGGGACGGGGACCTGATCGCATCCTCACGTGGCTCATTGGGACGGGGACCTGATCGCATCCTCACGTGGCTCATTGGGACGGGGACCTGATCGCATCCTCACGTGGCTCATTGGGACGGGGACCTGATCGCATCCTCACGTGGCTCATTGGGACGGGGACCTGATCGCATCCTCACGTGGCTCATTGGGACGGGGACCTGATCGCATCCTCACGTGGCTCATTGGGACGGGGACCTGATCGCATCCTCACGTGGCTCATTGGGACGGGGACCTGATCGCATCCTCACGTGGCTCATTGGGACGGGGACCTGATCGCATCCACACGTGGCCCATTGGGACGGGGACCTGATCGCATCCTCACGTGGCTCATTGGGACGGGGACCTGATCGCATCCTCACTTGGCCCATTGGGACGGGGACCTGATCGCATCCTCACGTGGCTCATTGGGACGGGGACCTGATCGCATCCTCACTTGGCCCATTGGGACGGGGACCTGATCATATCCTCACATGGCTCTGCAGGACTCTGTGGTTAATTAATACATAAGTAATACCATAATACTACATTATTTGTGTCCCGTCAAGTAAAGTGTTTCCGACATTTCATCAATAAAGTTACAACCACAGTTTCCCTGTTAGGTGCCTTAGTGACAGACACACTGGTGACAAAAAGTGACAGCAGACACATCATGAGGTGTTGACGCCTGATTGATGCCTCTTTTTCTTTCTCTCTCTCTCTCTCTCTCTCTCTCTCTCTCTCTCTCTCTCTCTCTCTCTCTCTCTCTCTCCCTCTTTCTCCAGAGGTGCGCCACTCTCGCATTTTGCCCCATAATTCTCCCGCCGGTTCTCACTCTCCTCGCACATTTCCGCCGACATTCCATTTTATCATGAAACGGCCCAACGATTCGCTCCGCTGTGGAATGCAATTTTTACTCCATCTTTTTTTTTTCCCCAGGAAACGGGAAATGTGCTGTAATTTATATTTTCAGTATACAATCAGCTTAGGGGAGAAATTCTATAAAGGAAACGGGGCAAGAAGAAATCTATTATCATGTTATGATGGGGGGCAGGGGCATGGGTGGGGGGGGGGGGGGCAGGTGACGATGTAGAGACATTACACACAAACTGCATTTTCATTTTCTGTACCTACGGACGGGTAGCTATTAAATAGCAGCACATTACATTATGCAAATAAAGCGAATAAATGAATCAGGTGCCATAAACCCGGTCCGTAGATCATTCCCCCCCGGACTCTCTGTCTCTCTGCCGTCTCTCGGCCTCCTTCCTTTTTATCGTCCTCTCCGCTTTCCACGCCTCGTAAACGTAATTAGCGCCTGACCCGCGCGCCTCCGACGCCAGCTGCGGAAAACAAACAATCAGATTAAAAATACGACGACGCGGCCCGCTTCGCCGTCCCGGGTCGGCTCATTAGCCAGCCCACCAAAGCGGGTCTCCCCGGCCTTCCCCTGTGCGGCGCTTGCCTGACCCCCCCGTTCCATCGCGCCGGTGCAGTCAGCGACCGGCTCACTGTCATAAACGGAAAGCAGGCCCTTAATTCGGTTTTGATCTGGCCGAATCTGCCACCGGGCTCCCTGCCATTTCTAACGACCCGCTCCCTAAAGACCTAAGACTCCGCGCTCACCTTCTGTTCCCAGCATGATGCTTTCTTCTTCCCACACTTCCCTCAGCAGCTCCTCAGACTCCATGCTAACATGCTAACAATGTGCTGATCCATGGGCGTCCTGGGGGGGGGGGTCGGAGCCCTGTGAAGCTTTACTTCTTTCCCTGTTCCACCACAAATGATTCGGCTCCAGAGCCGGCCCTCCGGGACTGGAGTTTGACACCCCTGCTAATCAGCCCATCAGCCCTGAAGAAGCTCAGCAATGGATAAGGAATTTGTGGTTGTACAGCCTCCTGAGATGTCAGGACACTCAGAGTCATTGCCGGTCAAAGTTCACGTAGGGTCGCCAACTCTCACGCATCTGGCGTGACGCATCTAAACCTAAAATTAGCTACATCAGAAGCATTGCGGTAGTTTGCAGACATTACAGACTATTTACAAGCCAATACAGCTGTTACATACACATAAATGCGTGTGCAGACTTGTCTCGAATTGAAAATCTCACACCAGCCAGCTGACCAAAGCTGGCGACTCTGCTCACGTGGAGAACCTCACCAATGCATAGCTGTTTTGAGAGGGCCCCAGGGCTTGTAGGGGTGCGAGGAGCATGTAGCAAAAATCGGGAACTAAGCGAAACTGGTTGGCTAAATCGGCGCCGTTCACCAGAAGGGCGAATGTGTGAGAATCGCTCTGGATGGTGAAAGAATGGGGGCAGATTTCCATTAGAAACTCGTGACAGGAATGGGAGAATGATTGGCTCTTTTATTTCAGACGGGATAAAAAGAACCAAGCATTCAACCAAGGAGTAAGTGAACTGAAAAAGCACAAGCCACCCAGTCACCTGACCTCCCCCACCAAGATGGCCACGCCCTCTGCCTCACGCCCTCCTACTTATTATCACAAATGCAGAAACTTCAGGATCGGACCAATGAAGAGGATCAGGAGGGGGGTTTCCAGCGGCAGTTCAGTCCGCCACTTTATGGCCACTCCCACCCTGCACCAGATCAGATACCTCCCCGACAGACAGTGTTTGAGGAGTGTGTGGGGGGGGGGGGGGGTGTGTATGTGCTGGAGGCAGCCCCCAGCGACCCTGGAGAATCCTCCAGGAGCTGAGTTTTATCTGCAGGGTGAGTTTCTGTGAGATGTTATTGAGGAATAATCCAGGTGGCATTACTGAGGCAGGGATCGCCTGTTCCATCCCATCTTATTGCACTTCATACTAGTATATACCCAAAGGGGTGCGTGTGGCCTGGTTTGGACCGTCGGAGCCCCAGCCACGGATCACGTCACCACGCCGCCGTCGACCCAACGTCCGTTCTTTTCCGGCCAGTTGCCGAGACAGTCGATCAGGCTGACCCACTCGGTGCCGAGAACAAACCGGCTTTTGTTTCCGGACAGGCGCTCGCTCGCTCTGCCGAACGAGGCGTCCCTTTTTTGTGCGACAAGAAAAGGGGTTTGACTGCTAGCTGCTCAATTGATGACGTCCCGGAGAGAAAAAAACAGAGGATTGTTAGAAGTGGCTTCTATAGCGAAACAGGCTGAATAACGCTCTTTTATAACAAGACAGCGTTTTTTACAGTCTTTTATTTGCGGGGGTGGATGTGCAGAGTGTAGCGATGGGGAGATAATGGTCCGCTAGCTTCGTATGAAAGCGGAACAGGTGTTTAAACAAGTAAGGAAGTAAATGTTATTCATCACGGCGCATTCACCCGTCCGTTCCGGAAAGCGGTAAACAGGTGGCCATAAAGAGAGGCCTAAACTGCTTAAACGTAACGGCTCGGGAATTAGAGGAGCCGATCTGCACAGGACGCGGAGTCGTGCCGTGTGGGGAAACACGCGGGGTGTGCTTTACGGGCGATTCGGGACGCCGGTACCCTACAGCGCTACTCTCCTAAAAACAGCCCTAGAATTATCGTCCGGAATTCCTCGCCACTATTTAATAAGCCGGAATCACCCCCTCCCCCCCTTTTTTTTTTTTTTTTTTAAACACAATTCAAATATTTAGTATCTGTGAGGATGTTCTGCAGAGGGTGCAATAAAACGAGATGAACGGCCTTCCGCGATGGCGCGTGGCCTCGACGTGACATAAATCCAGTGGATGCAGCCTTCGCCTGACGACAGGGCGCCACCCGATCTATCACAGGCCCGCTCCTTTATGGCGACTGCGTAACCTTGTAAAAAATGTAATTCGGGACGTTGATGGAGAGCGCCGAAACTCAATAATGTATGAGGTTTTCAAAATTTAGTAGAATTCGATGATGTGGCTGCAAGAAAAAAAATATATAACGGATGGTGTATATATGTCACCGGGAACATGGTACTTTTTCCTTATAATTGATTTGGTCGGCTGGTCCTGTTTTTTTCCTCAGGGGGGGCGGAGGGTGATTGATGATTTTGCCTCCACGTAGATCCCCTTTTCCGAAACGCCTTTCCCGGATTTTGTTTTGTTGCTTCCTTGCCGAAAGGACTTTTTAAATGCTTTTAATGTACTTTGAAACGTTATGTCATTACCAGAGGCAACATTAGCACGTCGCACCTAATGATGCCGACACTAACCAAACAGCTTGACATTACTATGTTTGTTCTGTACATGCATCTAAGTATGGAAAAGGAGCCGTTTCAGTCGCGGCGAGCGATTGATCAGCCTGAACCAGGCTAATGCTGTCCTAATCATCCCGGGTCGGCCGGGTCAGGGACGGTGCATTTATGCGATGCGTCGCAGTCCATCACATTAATTCAGGGCTGCCATTTCATTCTCATTAGCTGAAATCCCAACCGCTGCTAAATAACTCGGGTAAACAGTGACAGGCTGGCTTGTTTGTCCGTATAGCGTTTGAAGTCAGGTTATGTTTACCCATATGAAACGCCGGGCCTACTCTAACTGTGCGTCACTGGCAGATGTGTTTATAGAACTGGGGTTCGACTCTGTGGGTAGCGCTGTCAGCTTGCACCTGGGGGGGTTGAGATTTAAGTCCCGCCCCTACTCGAAGTGGGTGGAGTTTGCATGTTCTCCCTGAGATGGGCAGGACTCATTTAGGCACTTCTGTTTCCTCCAGTAATCCAAAAAAATGTAGCTTGGTGAATTCTAGAGCCAATCCCAGTCAGCATAGGGCACAAGGCTGAGGTATAGCCTGGATGGGAGTCCAGACATCTTGGTGAATTGATGTCTCTAAGTTGCTCTTTGTGTGTGTGTGTGTGTGTGTGTGTGTGTGTGTGTGTGTGTGTGTGTGTGTGTGTGTGTGTGTGTGTGTGTGTGTGTATGCGCGCACCCTGTGATGGACTGGCATCCTGTCCGGGGTCTCTCGTGCCCCGTGCTGCCGTGGATAGGTTCCAGGCTCACTGAATAAGAAGATGTGGAGGATGATGGATGGGTTCGAATCCTTCCATTTTGAAACTCTCTCGCACAGACACGGTGTTTAATTTAGGGACATTCATGCTGCTAATCGTCGTTTTCATGGATCCGTGGACAAAGTGTGACGATTAAGTCATAAATCTGCCTGAATTTTCTGACATTTCTTTCCATTTTTTTCATCACTTTGAAAATAGGTGGCTTTACATGCGCAGAAAATTATACATTTGGCTCAGGGACGCGTCGGCAGGCTCATCTTGCTACTCAAGCGTCCCGTCTCTGCAAACTCGTGTGAGGACAGCTCAAGGTGTCTTCAGATCTGAGCTTACTGTACTCATCAATATCTTTTAAACTTCAGTATAACTATCAATCCATCCGCCATACTGCTTTTCCAGTGCAAGGAACCTATCACAGAATTCACAGGGAACACCCTGTTCTGGATGCCAGCCCATCACAGATTTTCCATGCATTTTAGGTTGATTTTACTTTTCCAGTAAAAGTGATGGTCATTATAGTGACTGGTGAAAGGCTCCTTTTCATTTTGCATTCAGTCTTTTATGGGTTCATGGCCATTTAAATGTATAACCTGAATCTAGTATCCTCAGTCATGTAGAGAAATTCCTGGATTTTTAAGATGAAGTTATTGCAGTATGAACTGTAGCCACCAAAGCTCCTAGTCACTCAAGGACTGTCCAAATCACTTCTGGAGTGCTGGTTGGCCCCAGGCGGTCACATGGTCTGCCTCGGGGCCATGTGGGGAGTGCTGGTTGGCCCCAAGTGATCACATGGTCTGCTCAGGGGTCATGTGACTGCCTTTGGGAACTGCATGCAGTACTTTCATCTGAATGGCTGGGATGGCAAAATTAAAATCCGTAAATCAGAGGCGCACATCGTTCCCAGAGCGTCTCTGATATCGCCTGATGTCACCGTGGCCTGCCGATTCTAAAGCAGTCTCTCCTGACAGAACCCTGGAACATCACAAAACAACGATGAGGCTGCACTTCCAGAAGTTTCTGAGCAGCGTGTTCACACAATCACTATCCCAGTACTGATTATGCTTTAATAATGCTGTCAAAGGTACCTTTACCTATGATTTGCAATCTTGTGTCTCTCATGAAAGGTTCTTGTGTTTTTATCTTTAAGGGCTCACACAGATCACAGTATACAGCTGTATACAGATTTTACTGAACAGTTTAGGTTACAGTCCAACTGAGATATAGCTGGCAAGTCCAGTTCTCTTTATCACATACTGAAGAAGAGGAACAAACCATGACTGTCCCCAGCAGATTCAGTCCTCTACCCATCCATCCATCCATCCATCCATCCATCCACGCATGTTCTTATTTGTTTTATATTTGTAATGTTTCATATTATATCGCCCTTTTCTTTTTTTCTGCATTGTTTGTTTGTTTGTTTATTTGTGTTGTAAAGCACTTTTGCCGGCAAGCTCTATTCAAATAAATCATCATCATCATCATCATCTACCCTTCATCTATCATCTATCTGCCATCCATTCATCCATCTTCCACCCATCCATCCATCCATGTATGTATCCATATTCCAACCACTTACCCAGTACTCGGCAAGAATCAGGAGAGTTTGGAGTCTGTCCCGGCAAAGCACACAAGACAGAAGCAGATATTTAAACCAGTTAAAATATAGTGGAACAGAAGGCAGGGCTTGTAAAGGATTATATAGCGCCTTTCTGCCAGACACAAGCAGACCTTTCAGCTTAGAGAGCTGCGTGCCAGCAGTGGTCTGGTTTGGGTTTCGGCCGTCCTCCCCTTAACATCTCAGAAGCTCACAATCAAAGCCGCCGACCGGGAGCGTGAGGACTCCCGCGGCGCGCGGAGATGCAGCGCCCCATCGCCTCCGCTCATTTGGTCTCCTTAACGATCATCGGGAGTCCGGAGGAGAAGCCAGGCAGGCTCCTCGGTGTCCTGCCGAGACAGACGCCCACCCCCCTGCGGCCGCCCGCTTTGGCCTCGGGCAGGACAGACGCCCACGGCCCGCGAGCCACCCCGGGACCCGCGATACGCGTGATGAGCTCGGGTGCTTAGCCAGCCATGATCAAAGTATGAGGGGAGTCAGCATTGTGAGGTTTCTGGAAGTTTCTGGGGATGAACAGAAACCCAGTATAAAAAAACGCATTAATGTTTACTTGTCATGGCCCCACAGGATTGGGGAGGTAATTATTGGGACTGGAGGTGGAAATGTGATTGAAAGACTTGGGTGTGTATCTTATATAGGTCCTGATGTGGCCAAAACCCAGGCTGGTCAGTTCATTGTACTAGTGTTGGGGGTGGGAATTGGAAAGGGGGGGTGGAGTGTGGCCAATCTTCCCAAGGCCTGATGGGAGGCCGGCACGCTGTCATTCTGCGGGCCATATACAAGCGTAAAAACAAAAACATATCTTTTTTTCCCCACCATAAACGAAAAGGTCTCATTCATCTCCATGTCATGTAAAGGTCTTATGAAAGGAATACTCTTAAAATCCATTCAAAACACCCGATGACGTGATTTTTTCCAGACAGTAAGAAATATCAAAATGCATATTTTATGAAAGTCTATGGTGTTGATGAAGCGGTGACATGTGACCCAGAAGAGAGGCAGCCGATTGGACGATAGACACTGGACCCCTGTTCTCCATCCTGTCACTGCGCACAAGGCTGCAGTGCATAAACTGCAGTGCGTTTCCCACCAGAGCAACTTCTCTGCACGTCCCCCTGAAAACAGAAACAAAGCTTTGGGTCGTTTCACATGACACTTTTCATCCTGACTCATTTTATTAACAGATGTGACCTATTCATGTATATTTTATTAATGTTTACCTGCTTATAAAACATTAATAATACCCACACATGCATGAATTCTTACATCTACCAGAGGATCTGTGACAGCCATGTAAAATATTGATTGGAGGAGCCATATCTTCACATACGTGTTACTCCAATACATATTTAAACTGAATATATTCATTATATATACTTGTGTCTATTATTCAGTCATTTTAGCAGCGTGTAAGGTGCTACGGATCTCTCCGGACCTTTACTGTCCCCTTGACGTGATTTTTTTCCTGCCAGTAAGAAATATCAAAATGCATATTTTATGAAAGTCTATGATGTTGATGAAGCGGTGACATGTGACCCAGATAAGAGGCAGCCGATTGGACGATAGACACTGGACCCCTGTTCTACGGATATCTCCGGACCTTTACTGTCCCCTTGACCGTCTCGGTTCTTTTGAAGCAGACAGCGATATAGATGAAACGGCACGTTGTAAACACACAGTTTTTTCTAGGAGATTCCGCCTCTGTTTCCATTCCTGGCATAACCGTGGGCGATTTGCCTCAGTGCCAATCCCTTCTGGAAACCAGCCAGCTCGGCACACCTTGGGCGCCCGCCCCCATGATGCCCAATTATTATCCCGTTATCGGCGACATCGGAGAGTCGTATCGGTATTTTTGAGTGAATGCAGTGAAATTCCTCAACACTCTCACTGCTGTCATTTCGGCCCGATTGGATCTCGGAATAAGGAACCTCTGGGCTCTGGCCCAACTATAGTCATATCTTCTCTGTCTCAGGATTTCTGTCCGGCTGAGTGACGTATAGCGACTGTCAAAAATACTGGAGGATTTAAATTATATCCACAATACAGGCCTGCAAGGGTTAATATACAATACTGCAGCATCTATCTTTCCAGGGGGCCTAGGCTGGCCCGGTGGGAGGGGGTCCCCTTGATAGATTTTAGCGAATAAAGGATTGGGGTGGTGGGGGCTTCTCCTTTCATAGGGGTCACTGATCAGGCCTTAGGCAGCTGGTTTGCCTATGCCGAGATCCGGCTCCGACTGTGCAAGTCTCAGGCAGTCAAAGATAATGATGTTAAAATGATCTTCACGCTGGTGTAAAACTGCCATGTCTGTCAAAGTGTGTCAGCTTAGCCATTTCAAATCCTCCCCAAAAGTCACCCCAGCATCTGCAGCAGCCGTCCACATACACCTGCATACCGTGTTTGGCTAATCAATACCTCATTGACTTATTTAACTAAGTTGATTAATTGATTTAGCTGGTGGTGAAATTTAATGTGTGCATGCACTGGCTGAGGTGCCGCTGGGGAGAAGTTTGGGAACTGAGCAAATATACATAAATAGCCTTAAACATTTTACTTGACTCTGCCTAAGACTTTTTCATAGTATTCTACATTATTGGTGATGAAGGAAGGATCTATACAGTTTTTTATTGCTTTGATTTAGCTTGATTTATCTTCAGTTTACATCGCAAACCGTCTTCCTGCGTATTGGCTGTTACGGTATCTTGTGCGAGGGCTGACGGCCCCTGATTTGCTGTCAGATTGCTTCTCCTGCTGGTAACGCTGCAGGCACGCTCTCGGACAGCCGTGGCCCTCCGCCCGTCTCCTCCACATTGGGGCCTAATCCACACGCTAATGCCCGTGTAATCCGCGGGCTGTCGATTGGCATCCGGGCAGTAGCGTAGGCTCTGTCACCAGCTCAGGGGCGGTGAGGAGAGATGCAGGGCGAGGTCCGCGCTGCCTCTGACAGAGGAAACACGCTGTTTATCCAGGAGATCAGGGCAAAAGACGGCCTCTTTAGAGAGAGGTTACCGAGAGTGATGATGATGATACTGATGAAGCTCAATGTGGACATTCCACCTGAGTGTTAATAAAGCTGCTGTAGTCTTATTCAGTTCTTACTTTATTAAAAGCTGTTGTGTAGATGTGTAGTTGTTGTGTAGATGTGTAGTTGTTGTGTAGATGTGTAGTTGTGTAGCTCCAGCTCCAGGATGCTCACGGGAGTTTTACTTACACAAAAATGTTCTGAGGGTAGAACGAAATAAATGATTGGTTCAGAGAGATAACCAATCAGATTGTAGAGGAGGTGGGTCCAAGACTTCTGCCTCCTCTACTACAATCTGATTGATTATCTCTCAGAACCAAGCCTTTTTCGCTCATTCTTCAGAACATTTTTGTGTAAGTAAAACTGCCACAATCTCCAGTTCTACTTCCCCTTGTAACTGGGCATTCATTGGACGATCAACCCAGGCACACTTATATCCAGTTGAGCTATTTGCCTCATTTGTATGTTGCTGTGGACAAAAGCTTCTGCTTTATATGTAAATGCAAATGTAATGTAATGTGAATGTAAGTGTAACATAAATGGCATTGCAGGTGAGTTCTGGCCAGACCTAACTTGAGTGGGTTCTGACTAACACTAGAGCCCAAATCACGGCAGTTCCCTTGGACACCGGAATGAATCAGAGCAGGCCCGAGCCGTAAAAGAAAAATTGTAAAAATGCTCAAGGTTTAGATGATCCCTTTTCTCTTAACCTATGATTGCATGAAAAGCCACCATAAAGATTTACATAAAGTTATTTGTCAGCCAGCCCGAGCGACGCGATCGAGCGCTCTTGTTTACTTATATCATCTGCCGTGTGATTAATTTCCTTCTCCGGAGGCGCTGATGTCATCATTAAAGCGTGGCGTCTGATTAGCTGCCGCTCACTGGCATGGCTCTGCTTTGGGGGGGGGGGAGCGTGTCGTACCTCAGGGTTTTCAGGCGAACACTGGCAGCTTATTAGCCGTCGCATGTGTGAATCACACCTCAGGTCATTCTGCGACTGCGCCTTGTTGTACTAAAAAGGCTGTTTGGAGCGATACCACAGGTATGCATCCGACGTAGAATTTAGCAGGAAACGGAAGCTTAACGTAGGGAAAGATCCCGGCTGGGATCCCAGTGCATCACTTGGCACACAGGAGGAAATGCAGCGACATCGGTTCAGCTGACGGCATATTTTCCTGGATTGTGGAAGGAGACCAAGCTGCCCTGCAGTTTCCCTGCTCCACATACAGAGAGCAGAGGCGAGATTCGACCCCCCCAACCCTGGATACGTGAGATGATGGTGTCACCCACTGAGCAGTCCTTTAAGCAATCGGTCAAACACGAATCCATTCCCGTCTTTAAGAAATCCGGGTATTGTGGGACGTTAATGCTCTACCTCAGCCTCCTTCCTGGGAGTACAGGGCTGGCCGTTCCCCTCCCGCTCCTCCGCCAGCTGTCTGGACAGGGGGTCACATTCGGCAAAGTCACCCCAGGCTCCGTATCAGGGGCGGCCGATCGATCCGCGGAGCGAAGCACTAATAAAGCAAGTGTACGAGCGCCTGTGCTACTTCTGGGCCGGCGAGGAGAGCGGGGCGGGTCTCACCGGATGCGGGAGCGGCGAGGCAGGGGCACGGAGATCACATTCCATTAGTGCTGCACCACTGAGCTGATCTTTAAGGTGACGGGGAGAATGACATCATCTGCCGCGCATCTGCGCATGCCCGCAGCTCGTCGTTCTGGGTCGTAATTGAACCCCCCCGAGGTGCCCACTGAATCCTCACCCCCCCTCGTCGGTCTCGGGCTGTGCAGCATCTCTCTTATGCCCATTATATCTGCTGCCACACAGAGCTGGAGGGCGACGCTCCACCAGGGGGCATACTTGTGAAGTGGCAGCAAAGGGGAACCTAGCGTGAAGTATTTCGACGCAGCCCATCCCCCCCCCCCACTCCCCCCGCCAAACAGAATGGCCTGATCTGTGAGGACAGCATTTGTGGCTGGACACAGAGGTCACCGGCCACAGCTACCGATGCCAGGCTGTTTAGCGATGTAGCCTTTGACGGGGTCGCCGGGGCGCTAAGCCTGGCTTGATGTAATGAACTTAAGAACCAAAAGAATCCTTGGGGGTCTACCTTTGTGGTCTACCTTTGTGGTCTACCTCAAGGAGAAAACCATAGATAAAAAGCCACATCATGATGATATTACTGCTTTACTATAGATACACTGCATTTTCTAAGGAAATAAAGTATATTCTTCATATTAAGACACAGAGTGATCTCATTATATAGATACAATATATACATATTTTTACCAGTAGGTATATGCAGGGGCATTTCTGGCTATTGAAAAGATCAGGGGCCTAGTGAAGTTTACCTGGGACTTCATTTTTATTTATTAAAAAAATAAAATAAAATCAAATTTAAAAAAAGGACCCGTCTCCCTGTAAACTCGTGTACGGACAGTTCCTTGGTGGTGCGGCGTAATTGTTCCGCTGTCATTTTCATCCATCCAGCCCTCTGACCTGCATGTTTTGTATCGCTTCATTAGTACCTGCTTCTTCCATCCTGGTTTTGGACTTCAGGACGGCATTTGACTTCTTTATATCACCGGCTGAAAACAAACATCCACGTCGTTAATTGCCGCCGTCTCCGTCCGCATCTCCAGGGCTCATTAGACCCCCGCCGGTGTACATTCTGGTGCGTTTCTTTCTTTTGAAGCGTCTTCAAATCGTCGCATTTACTGTGAGATTTTGTAATCTGTATAAGCACAAATTGTGCTTATTGCCGTCGCTGGGTTCTCATGGCACTGTACCTGCCAATCAGAGCCTGCAGAAAGCTGCTTAGTCACATCCCTGCACTTTTTGATGCTGTAACTTATTTACTTCCCTTATTTACTTCCTTATCCTTGTCTGTGCCATGCTCTGCTGTTTTTGTGACCATCACAGACGGCTAAGTGGCAATCTGACCAGAAGGCCTATGGCAAAAGCCACCAGCGGGACACTAAGGTGCATTTCTCTCTCTCCACATTGAGCCAATTATTTTCACGGTTTAGGAAAGCTGTTTGTCTGGTCAAAGGTGTCAGGCAGACCTGCCTGTATGTGAGTGAGTCAGAGAGGAGGCTCTGCTTGTTATTTCCTCCTAACACTCAGCACCGGGTAGAAGTTCCTTTCTGCAGTTTTATTCTCATTTATGCGCCCGACACCTTGAGCACATCTCGATTAGGTGCAGTCATATTTATAGGATCCGTATTCGTTAGGGAGTCATATTAGTAATTAGTTAAAAATGGCGCTGAAGTGCCAAAACAGGAGAGGGATGTGCTCGACGGTCTGTGGAACAGTGAAAAAAGCAAGAGAGAGGGAAGTTAGTTTGTAAAATTGAGGAATCTGAGATCGTACCTTGGAGCTCAGGTTCCGCAGCGCCAGGTGTGAGGGTATGAGCTCCAGTATAGCTGCATCTCCACATCAGGAGCTCACAGCTCCAAATGAGCACCATCTGACGTGGTACCTGGACACGTTTTTAGGCAGACAGATTCTGGGTGAAACTTCACACTTACGATCGTTTCCACCTGCCTCACGTTTAGCAGAGAGCTCCCTCCAGTGACCGTGAGGTGCTCTTTAAGTTTGGAAACTGTTTCCAGAAACTTCTCCGACTTTAACGAGAAGCAGCTGGAATGAGATCGTCTTCTAGGGTTCCAGTTGTCTAAGCTGTGCCTGCATACCAATAGACCTCTGGCTTGTAGCATGTCTTCTGTGGACTTTGTGTGTGCCCACCTAATTTCCCTGCTATGGAATTTAGTTTGAAATTTCTATTTTTATATTCATTTTACATTTAACGGATTCATGGCAGACAGTCTGGGAAGCCGAGTGGTTTGGTAATGCTCTGGACTGCAATGGCTGCCCGGCGAGCAGGGACCTGGGTTCAGTTCCCAGTTTAGGAACTGAACTTGCAACCGGTCACCTCTGGCCTGCTGAATGCCTCGACCTGAGGGAGATCCCGGCGCTGGTTGAGGTTGGGGTGAGAGCTGACATCCTCCCACCCCCACCTGCACTTCTCAACCCAGATAAAGGTTGGGGTGGTGATCCGGAGACAGGCATCATGGCGTGTGGAGATTGGGGCAGGGTTTGTGGAGGTGGAGCTGTGGGTTTCATCCTCCCTCATAAGCTCTCATCCAGCAGAGACATTGGAGTTTGGGGGGAAAAGCACACAATGTATCTTATTATACCTAATTAATAACAGAGGAAGTTTAACAATAAGCCAGGGAGACTGACTAAGAAATATCATGAAGTGCCAGGAAGCTTCAGTTACAGTCATTGTTTAATCATTTCCGGCTGGGATACAGAACAGACCCACACACAGAGATGGGAGGGCTGATGGGCATTTTCTTTGGGATCTGGTGGTTTTTACCATACAGGGAGAGAGGGAGGAAGTCAAAGGACCGCCAGCCTGGCTAATGTGAAAGGGGAACAGGCAGGTAAGGTTTTGGAGGTATCGATGTGGTCAGAGAATCTGGGAGTGGTCTGAGCCACCAGGGCCACGATCAAAAGTCCTTTTCATATGGTCAGAAATTGTCTGCAGGTTAATGAAGGGCCTTGATCCCACCCCAAGCTGTCCACACCCTCCTAATGTCCTATGGATGAAGTGCGTGAATCCTTCCTGCGAGTTAACCCTTGCAAGGTTGCTGGACCGGATGGCGGATGGCATCCCCTCAGCTGGCTGGAGTGTTCATCGAAATTTTCAACCACTCCCTCACCCTGTCTGTTGTTCCTGCCTGCTTCAAGATGTATAACATTGTCTCTGTACCAAAGACCAGAAGGAAAACCTGTCTTAATGACTGCCGCCCCGTTGCCCTGTGACCCCCATCGTCAGCATGGGCTCCAAGAGACAGGTCAGAGACTTCACCTGCTTCCCCCTGCTGGCTACCTTGGACCCGTTACAGTTCGCCTATTTGCCGAACAGATCCGCGGTGAAGCCATAACTCTGTCTCTGCACACCGTCCTCTTCCACCTGGAAAGGAGGGACACGTGTGTAAGAATGCTGCTTGTGACCAGTTTCCTCCAAGCTCAACAGGAAGCTCCAAGCTCTCGGCCCGGAGAGCTGACTGTGCAGCTGGATCCTGGACTTCCAGTCAGATCGGTGCCAGGTGGTCAGATTGGGCGATATCACTTCCTCAACACGGGAGCCCCCCAGGGATGTGTGCTGAGTCCTCCCCTGTACACCCTGTATACCCACGATTGTGTGGCCACAAACAGCTCCAAAGTCATCGTAAAGTTTGCAGCTGACATGATGGTGGTGGATCTCATCTCCAACAGCGACAAGCCCGGTTACAGAGAGGATGGTGCCAGCAAAATTACCTCACAATCAACTTGTCAAGAGCTGATATCAGGAGCTGATAGTGGACTTCATGAAGCAGGGAGGAGTATACACCCCCATCTCCATCAACAGGACCACTGTGGAGAGGGTCAGCAGCTTTAAGATCCTTAGTGGATCTTAGAGGACCTCACATGGAAAGTGCACATCACCGAGGCAGTGAAGAAGGCACAGCAATGCTTCTATGACCTCAGGAGGCTGAAAAGGTTTGGCCTGAGCCCCCGCATCCTCAGGACGTTCTACACATGCACTATTGAGAGACTCATAACTGGATGCTTCACTGCCTGGTATTGATGCTGCACTGTTCTAGCTCCTCTAGCAACCGCTCATTCGACATCAGTGAATGTCAAACCAGTGGTACCCAAGGATTCTCTGAAGAGACACAATACTGAAGGAGTCCAGTCTTCATCTCAGCTCACTGGATAGCATCCATTTCTCACAGCCATACCGCAAGACAGTAGGAGCACCAGGGCTCTAAAGACTTGGACCTTCGTCCTCTTGCAAAGATATCGGGAGCGCTACACACCCCTTTCCGGTGACCTCATGACCCCCCATGCTCTTCAAATCCGTCTGCTGACTTCATAGGAAGAGTCACCAGAGACATGAATGTCGCTGCCGAGGTAAATAAGTCTCTCGACAAGGTCGACATTCTCCCTGCAGACAGACACACTACTGATGGCTGTGCCCAAGAAGTCATTAAATGCCTGGATCTTGGTCTTTATCCAGGACACCTGCAATCCCAGACACTCAGACTTCTCGCTCAGTCTCTCGAGAGCCCCAATCAGAGCCTCCACTGACTCCACTAAGATCACGGCATCGTCAGCAAAGTCAAGATCAGTAAATCCTTCTTCACCAAGCTGCCCAACGCATGAGCCCCACAGCCACTGTACCCCACGTCCCTGCCCAACACCCAGTCCATACAAGCACTGAACAGAGTAGGAGCAAGAACACATCCCTGGTGAACCCCAGAATCTACTGGGAAGAACCCAGAGGTTCTCCCTCCACTCTGCACAGCACTCACAGTACCAGTGTGCAGGCTGGCCATGACATCCAGTAACTTCGGGGGGATCCCTCGAAGTCTCAGAATGTCCCACAAGGCAACTCGAACAACTGATTTGAGCGCTTTACGTAAATCGACAAAGGCTGCAAAGAACCTCTGCCGATATTCACACTTGTGCTTGATGAGAACCCTCAGTGCAAAGATACGGTCGATGACTTCTTAGGTATAAAACCGGACTACTCCGGTCGCTGACAGGCAAGCAAGTGATCACAGATCCTGTTAAGGATGACCCTGGCAAGGACCTTACCCGGCACTATAAGCAGTGTTGTTCCCCTGTAGTTGCCGCAATCTAGGCGATCACCCTTCCCTTTCCAGATAGGGACCACAAGTCCCATTTTCCAGTCAGTTGGGATGACGCCTGACTCCCAAATGGAAGCAAAGATTGGCTGCAATGCCAGGAGGACAGCCTTACCACCAGCCTGGAGAAGTTCACCCTGGATACCACAGATCCCTGCGGCCTTCCCTACCCCCAGCTGATTCACCACCTCATTTCAGTGAGATTGAGTGGTTCACAGCTGATCCTCCAATCAGCTTTGAGAACCGTAGTACCCAAAGATGTCCAACATCCCTTAAACAACTGCTCAAAGTAGCCGGCCCAGCAGGTCACAACTGCAATGTCATCCGTAAGGACCGTCCCGGAGGAAACCCACTAAAATCATCAAAGACCCCAGTCAACCCAGCCACACTCTGCTCACCCTACTACCGTCAAGCAGATGCTACTGCATCATCAAGAGCCCGACCAGCAGACTCCGGAACAGTTTCTTCCACCAGGTCACCAGGATGCTGAACTCCAAATGATATCAGCCATCCCCAGGTCACCACCCCCACTCCCCTCTGCACTAGTGAATGCCTCTGGTTCACTAAACTGTAGTGCAGAATTACACCTACAGTCTGTCTGCCCCATGGCATACTGTATGCATACCATATTTATGCTGTGTTGCATGTGTGCGTTGTAGTGTGTATACTGTTGCATTTATGCATATGTCGAGTTGTATATTGTTGTACAGTTGTTGTGTGTAGTCTTTATGTACAGTACAGTTGCACAGATGTTTTTTGTACAGTATGCATTTATTTAATGTACTGTACTGCAAATAGGAATTTGTGACCGAAGACTTTCAGTCACTAGTTCAGCCATTCTAGTGATGTGACAATAAAAGTGATTTTATTGTAACAGATGATTGTTTCACTATTTTGCTGTAAAAAACATATTTTTAAAGTAAATATTACTTCCCACACGTTTGTGAAGCAGATGAAATGCTGATGACAAGTACTATTTTATTGCTGGAGTATTATTTCAGAGTATTTAATGTCCAGCTCTCTTTGGTTACTTTTAATTTAATTGTGCTTTTGCGTCTCCCCCTGAGAGAGACTCAGAAATTTGTAGCACAGGGTGGATGCCCCCCTCCCCTCCCCTGGCCAGAACAGCTGGACCTTTCCTGTCATTGGCTCAGTAAATGAAGCCCCATGTGACAGGGACAGGAACCATAAGGGTCTATAAAGTGTTTCAGAGAAACTCTGAGCCGCCACTTACCCGTACTTCTCACGCAAGTTCTTGGAGTGTGTTCATAATGACTCAAGTATAATAGATGGAGCAGGCTGATTTTTCTCAACATTTCATCTTTCCACACTGAGAAAGAGGTGAAGGTGATAATGCGTCAGTGATGTAGAAGGTTTTCTTTTGCATCTATTAGTGAAGCTGCTTGGTTTTCATTTCATTTTTTTTTTTTTTTTTACAGTTTAACGCTGAATTTCCCTCTAATTCGTATCCTTCTTTCGCACGAAAAGAGATGGTTTCAGGTGGAACCTGCATGAAACGCTGCTTGAATTATCTCTGAATAACACCCATGCTCTGCATGGGATTGGCTGAGGACAGTGCTGCCATTTAGCTCTGGGACTTTAGAAGGAATCTTTTTTACGGAAAATATATAGAAAACAGCATATAATGACTTTTAAAACCTGAAATATACCCTGGGCTAGCAGAGTAATTCTAAAACTGAGTTTATATAAAAACATACAGACACACGTGCACAGATGCACGAACATATCTATATATAGAGCGTATTTGCATTATTACACGTAATTTTTACATATAAATCCCGCAGGCGGTGTTACGTGTAGTCTTTACAGTTATTTCAGACAGTATTTTATGCAGTTTTATATGTAATTCCCACAGGCGATACTACATGTAGGGAGTATTACGTGTAGTTTTTACATGTTCCTGTTACAGGCAGCATCACATGTAGTTTAAACACGTAGTTCTCATAGGCAGTATTACCATAAGCGGAGTTTGGTGTTAGTGTTTGGGGGGGGGGGACCTGCATATTGCTTACCTTATGTGTTAACGCACGTAACTTAATATTTTGTCTACGTATAGCGTACCAACAAACTGCTTATGCAAAGGTGCAGAGCGCCAGCGCCAGTGTAATGCTGGTTTTGCAAAATTATTGCAATTTCGCTTCAGGCGACTGGGGGGGGCGGCAGTGCCCCAAACTCTGCCCATGAGTGTTACTGTTACATGCAGTTTTGCAGTCACAGTTTTTCGGTTAGAGTGACAGCTGGCAAGAGCCCGTGGTTAGCTCCACGTCGAGGTCGCTGTCCGTGCCCCTCGCGCCGTAACCATCACACTCCAAACCCTTCTCCAGCTGAATGGGATCCCATCAAGTTCAGCGTCCGGCTCACGGTCCTTCTTCACTCCTATTGACTTTCAGAAAAGATGGGCGGGGTTTCGGCTTTCAAGCTGCTGCTGACGGAAACAGCGCGCGCAGAGGACGAGGACAGTTTGAGTAAGTTCCTGTCCCGCCATTTCACACCGCGCCGAGGTAGCGAAGTGGCGCGCGACACCTTTCACGAGCCTTCTAAATTTTTTAATCTTATTAAAAACTGAGCTCGACGAAGTTCATTCGTGTGGAAAGTGTCCCCTGGCACTGTATTTGTATTGTATGTAATGTAATTACTGTTGCTTAAAGAAATTCCTTTTTTATTCAGTTTCAATTAAACCCAGTAAAAGCCCGTCACGGAGGCTGTGTAATTACTTTCACAAGCTGGTGAGGTTCACGGTCGACGTGCTTCATGTCGCTAATTTAATAGCGATTTTTAAAATCACGTGTGCTGTGTTTGTGTAGCTTTATGCGTCGTTTCGGAAGCAAACTCTTAAGGAAATGTTGTAGTTTGCCTTAAGGGCATAGAAAAATGTCTTCTCTGTGATAAAAAAAATATTTGTATTCTTGTTAAATTATCTACCTTTTTAGGTAATCCTTAATGTGTTACGTGTTGGATTTTCAGACATCCAACCTTAGGCATATTGATTTCAGAAAGGCGGATGAGGGACAACCGGGAGGCGGGGTGCTGGCTAGTCTCGGATGGTATTAGGGTAATAACGTTCAGGAATACCCCCTGGGTGACTGCCCCTTTCGAAAATACCCCGTCCCCTGGCAAATTTTATCTGGAAGTACCAGAATAGCTTTGATTTTTAAAATACCGTCAAAATATCGTATATCAGAGTATGAGGTCTGGACGGCATGACAGTATTTAAAAAAAAAAAACATGCTGCACAAGCCTTAATGCTGGCTGGGGGTGTTTCGATAAAATATGCCGGCAGGGGGGAGAGGGTACTGATGTCAAGATCTGCCGACCGGGGCTAGGGGGTGGAGGTAAAATTTGACGACCGGATGGGGTTGGGATGTGACAATAAAGTTTATTGTCGGCTAACATTACTGCTAACAGCTAGAGTTCTGGGACACTGAGCATCACTCTTGGGTGTCGGGGAGCTGCTGTCAATTTGCAGGAGACTCCTACTGCTTCCGAGAGAGGTGGGATGTCTCCATGATCCCATTTACTGACTTAGCACTTAGACAATGGATGGATAGATAGATAATTGGACTGAAGAATTAGTAGTACATTGATACTAGTTAAGTGCATTTCTATAGGTAACAGTCATTGTAGGGCCTCCCAAAACCTGCAACATTTTGCATTCATTTTTAAATACTAAATTAGCTTTTTACATCTGTGTGCCCTTCGTATAGTCCTGGAAGAAATAGAAATGCTGAACTCCTAGCATCTGAATTGTGTTCATCAAAGCTATGACCTCGTCACCGACCGAAAGTAAACAGTGCAGATTACAAACCAAGGACAGTACAGATGAGGCTGACCTCGGGATCTCTGCTCTGCCATTAATGGAATGGATACTTCACCTTTCCATCTATCCTTCATAAGTGCTTATTTAGTACAAGGTCGTGGTCGAGCCTGGAGCTTGTCCCAGGTGCAAGGTATGAGGCAAGGGACACCCTGGACAAGATGCCAGTACATCACTGGACACACTTTCACAGACTTATGCACATAATCTTGGGCAATTTTAGACACTGAAGTCACCAAATTGTGTGATTATTATAATCCTGTTTTTTTCCTGTTAATCCTAATAGGTACCAGCAGTGGGGAGGTGAAGGAGAACCGGGACACTGGAAACCTGGATGAGTGCCCCATTGGCCCAAGGTGCTGCCAGTCATTCTTCAGCCCTGACACTACCAGAGGCGGGACTTCCGGTTTGAAAAGGAAACAGCCTCTTGAGGAAGGAAATGGCCGGCGCCTGCGAAAGCCCGAGCCGGTCCGCAGGAAGCAGTCATGGTCCGTCTTGCCGAAGAATGCCTTGGTGCATCTGAATGAGCTCCGACCGGGCTTACAGTACCAGATGCTGGCCCAGACAGGTCCCCGGCATGCTCCTGTGTTCTCCGTCACCGTGGAGGTGAATGGGCTGGCATTCAAGGGCACTGGGGCCACGAAGAAGGCAGCCAAAATGCGGGCAGCTGAGCTGGCCCTCGGGTCGTTCATCCAGTTCCCCAATGCCTCCCAGGCCCACCTGACGATGGCCGGTGCGGAGCAGTCCCCGGTGGACTTCACCTCAGACCGGGCTGCAGACTACTTGGGCATCCTGTTCAAGGAGTTTGAGCCATCAGCTCACAGTGACAGGGCCCCCGAGCTCCGGAACCGGCAGGCAGCACCGCAGACGGGCTACAAGAGCCCAGTGGCACTGCTGAATGAGCTGCGGCCAGGCCTGCGGTACCTGTGCCTCGCGGGTGGTGCCGAGGCTGGCCGGGTCCACCGCCGCTTTGTCATGGCGCTCAGGGTGGACGGTAGAACGTTTGAGGGCTCGGGCCGCAGCAAGAGGCTGGCAAAGAGCCGGGCGGCCCTGTCAGCCCTTCGGAGCGTCTTTGGCTTGGGGCTGCCACCCAGCTGGGGGGGCATCGGGGAGCCTGGCAGGAAGCACCCCCACTTACCCCAGGTGAGCCCAGGAAACAGGCTGGACTACGGAGTTCAGAGGCAGGGCCAAATTAACGAGGACTCTCCTCCCAGAATCCTACTCTCAGTGCTGCCTTAGGGCTGGTTTCTACCTATTGCGTTCTTGGGCACTCATACCTCCTCTGCCACTGCACCTGGCCACTGCACCTGGCCACTGCATACTTTGACTCTGGGCTGCGGTAGCATTGTAGAGCAAAGGTGCTCTTTTTTTTAACTTTTTTTTTTAATTATTATGCAACCTAACACAGAAACAGGGTAAGTCATAGCAGTGGGAGACAGTGAAGGGGGAGGCAAAAATAGGGAGAGAAAAACATTCACACAATTAACCACAGTAAGAGGATTACTAAACATAAAATATAATAAAATCTAATGTATTTACCATATGCACACCTATATGCAAAGGTAAGGGTCATGTCATAAAGCAAGTGATTGTGAGTAAAATCAACAATGAGTCAATAAACAAACAAATAAGGACATAATAATAATCATAATAATGATATGTTTGTGAACTAATGTGTGAGCAAAGGTGCTCTTAAGTCACATTTATGAAGAATGGTATAGATGTTATATTAAAAACAGATATTTTACTAAAATTAACTGTGAATTATGTAGTTACATTTCTACATCCTTACAAATGTATGTGGCATTTCTATTACCAAAAGATGTATTTCATTTTAGTTTGTAGCCATCTGGGTGTCTTTTTATTCCCTGAGGAGGGAGAGAGGAACCATATTAATACCAGTATTTGCAGACTTCCTCGGCCATCCTCTCTTTGAATCTGCGAGCCATGTTTGCTGTCAGCCTGAGCAGAGAGGGTAGGAAAGGTGTTTGTCGTTCATGGTTTTGGTTTATTCACGCGTTGGCCCTGAACAAAATGGGAATATTTCTGGAGCTTGCCAAAAGAAACTCACCGAAACTTGCGCAAGACACATAAGCCAAAGCTGAAAATGATTTGGATCACATAAAATACTCTTTCTTTACAAGGGAGAAACAAAAAGTATAGGCAAGTTACCCTTTAATGTCGGTAACTATGAGCAAATGAGCATAACAGTTATTCTCTACATAGTCTTCCTGCAGATCAGTGCACTTCTTGTATCATTCCACTAACTTTTTTCATCTGCACCCGAATCCTGGTCTGCACTGCTTCTTTAACCTCATCATCAGAGGTGGACCTGTGGCCACGTAGAGCTTTTTTTTAAATGGACCAAACATGTGATAGTCGCATGGTGCTAGATCAAGGTTGTCAGGGTGATGTGGAGGATGTTCCAACCACAGCTGTTGCATTACCTCCACCGTTGCGTGAAAAGAGGCTCCACGCGGTTGCCGGTACTTCTCTGAAGATGAGGTTACGAAAGTGGACCTGGATTCTGGAGCAGCTGAAAAGCTTCTCCTCCCAAGGAATGAAGAAGTTGGTGGACGATGCAAGAAGCGCATCAACCTGCAGGGAACCTATGTGAAGAAGTGATGTAACTCATGTTTATTTGCTCACAGGTACCGGTATTGAAGACTAAGTTGCCTTTAATTTTTGATTCTCCTTCAGATTAAAAGTTATTCTTGGCAAATCAAAATGCGCATCTTTGTCACTGCAACCAGCCTCACTCACGTTATCTGTCTCTGACCACATTTCTCACAGTAACTTTTAAACCTTTCTTTTCCGTTAATGAATTCAAGCATTATTTACGAATTTTCACATTTGTGCGGATCATCTGTCCCTAACCCTTGTGAATATGAAGGCATGACTCTACAGTCTTTGGTCCAACCTCTTCTCTGATTTCCTGCTAGAGTTTTTTTCTTTAATGAACGATTGAGGTGTTCCACAGAATGGACTGTCCATGTTGTTTCGATTTCTGAGCAGCTGGCTCTCAGACATGGTTTTTGCACCTGACTTCTGTGACAATTGCGTCGCAACAGCTGTATATGCTGTGGTGTGTCCACATCCACAGTAGGTTTAAACCAGCCTTAAGGAAGTTTCGGGCATTGCTGGAGGGGTGGGGGGAGCAGCTAGTCAAACTGTTTAACCCCTCCTGAGACCAGTGACCAGTTAGCCCCAACCCCAGTGATCCCTATTTTAGGGTACAAGGATGAATAACAATGTCAGTCTGCTGTTTTGTTATTATAAATGCTGCAGTGTGTAGACTTCATGTGATGTCTCAGAGATGAACGTGATATGTAAAAATTTAAGAAAAGCCTATCATTTTTGGGAAAGTGTTTTATTAATAGAAAAAATTACCGTTCCATTGCACTAACCAAGAAAGAGAAGCCCTCAGATCAGATATATGTCGGCATGTTTATGAAGGAGCGCCACAGTTTGGCTGTGCTAAAGCGTCTCCCTCCTTGTGTGACTCCGCAGTCTATTAACATTCATTCACAGGAGGAGCACACGGCCGACAGCCCTGCAAACTAATGCCACCCTCCACTGAGAAGCATGCAGGGAAATAAACTAGCTCCCAACATTCAGAAATGACTCTCAAACTTCTCTGCGTTTCTTGGGAACTTCAGCAAGCCTTCATCTAAACTCCTAACTTTATGGCTAGCAAGCCAACATCAGGCTTTTGGTGTAATATATCAAATAACCAAGTTAATTGTTATAACTGTAAATGCAGCAATGGGTCTTTAGCACCACTCAAACCACGTATTTGCGTAGGGCCTCCTGTTGGCCACGGACAGCTACTACGCCACCCGAAAATTAAATAAATGCAATCCTCATCTAGGAGATTCCGAAGCAGCAGACTCACTAGCTATTTATTTAGTTTTTGAAACATCTGGGAGGAGTGGGGTGCAATTATGATTGGGGCCCCATAAAAATCAAATGTGCCCCTGAGTAAATGTAGACTTTTAAACAGAAAAGTTTCCCGGTCATTCTTATGTACGCCCTAAGACAGGGCTATTGAAATCGCAGTCCTTAAAGGCTGAGCACTGTAAATAATTACCAGATATAGCTTTCATTCACCTGTGAGCCAGGTGTGAAGCCTTTGTGCCGAATCAGAATCAGTAATTATTAAACTAACTAGCTGGGAGATCTGAAAACAAGGCCAAGATTTGGTATCGAGGACCAGATTTGAGGGGCCCTGCCCTAAGTGATACTAGATTGCATGAAAAATATCTGCGTTACTGGTTTTTGTGACGGGAACCCAAAGATCTTGCCCTTTTTCACTCGCAAATCTTCCATTTACTAGTCATTTTAAGACTTGTTGCCTTCTCTAGTTTGCCCAGGGGTTGCTCTGAAAAGAATTTCAAAAGCCAAACACAACAACAGCTGCTTCCTGGGGGCTGAGCCCCGAAAGGGGTTGTTGGGGGGCATGGGGGACTTGTCCTCCATTTCCGATTGTCTTTTTCGTGTTCTCCAGACCTTCAAACTCAAAGACAGTAAAACAGTAAGATACCATGAAATAACAGAAAGAAACAAATCAATTTCAGACAAGAGGGATTGTACCTGTATTGTGAAATAGGAGATCCAGTCTGTGATGGCGTAAAATTGCTAGGTAACTGGCGACGAGGATGTAAAAGATATCCCCTCATATCTGTTCCGTCTGCTGAACAGCTCGGCTCGGCTTTAAGTCACAGCAGAGTTATGCTCAGATTTAAGGCAGACAGGAAGTCAGACCAAAGAGAATTCTGTATTAAAGGTTCATACAGAGACTTACTGCTGCGAGGATGACAGTCTTTGATGGATTTTGATACATTTTAAAACCACTTGTGCCACAATTATTGTATAAAATGATGTGTACATGACATTAAATATACAGGCAGTGACTGAATAAGCTTCATATAGAATGAAGTGTTAAAGAATAAAGTGTTATAAAGGTCTTTGTACTGTAATACAAATGAGTCTTTCTGCAGCATAAGAGCCGTATTATACATTTTGTTCTAAGAAAAGCTGAGACAACAGCCCAGAGCGAATACTGATGAGGACATGGTAAGAGGAGCCAATCAGAGTCCCTCAGGCGACAGGCACACCATCAGAGATCATGCATTGAAATAGAGGCCACATTTAACAATCGTCACATATGAGCAAAGGAGACAAAGAAACAAAGAGAAATTATTTGTATTTATTATTATCACTACACATAGTCCCCAGGTTACAAAGGAGATCTGTTCCCTTTGACGCTTTTAAAGTTAAATTTGTAGGTAAGTCGGAATAATAATAATACAGTAGGACCTACATATCTGTAGTAGTAGTAGTAACAATAATAATATAATAATAATAAGGGTGGCATGTTGGTGCAGTGGGTAGTACTGTTGCCTCACACCTCTGGGGCCAAGTCAACACTATGTCTCCATGTGTGTGGAGTTTGCGGATTCTCCCCATGTCGCCGTGGGGTTTCCTCCAGGGGCCGGTTTACCCCACATAGTCCAAAAACATGCTGAGGTTAATCGCAGTTACCAGATTGCCCATAGGTGTGCATGTGGTTTTTGGTGGGGGTATCCCATAGTGGAAAAAATAACAAATAAATTATAAGGTGAGTAATGCAGTGCAGGTGGTTTAAATAAGGTAGGACTATGTCTTGTAAACATGAAAGCTGTGTGATTTATTGGGGGTGGAACAGCAGAATTATGAGTCAAAGACAGTGGGAGGAAGTGAAGTGTGCCAAGGCTGGCCTCCCATTTAGCTGGGTGAAAGTGCAGAATTCTAGCTCTTGTCATAGTAGCAGTAGCATTTAACATTAGTCTCTGTCTTTGTTTATTATCTTATGGTGGATTAGCGTTGCGATAACCTGAAGCAGCTTGCGTAGCTAGTTTTTCTGTCAGTCTTTTATACAGCTAGATTCCCTTACAGCTGATGAGAGCAGCCCAGCAGAGATGAACTGGCATACGGGCAGGTTCTCATCCTCCGTGCTAAGCGGGACACCTTCATTAAAAGGTGTAGTGCAGAGAGAGAGAGTTTTCCACAAAAAAGACATTTTCTTCCAAACAGATTGCAGTTGAAGTAAGTGAGAGGTTGAAGACTGTGATGCATTATTCAGATGTCTAGTCTGGGAGGTATGAATGTGATAAAAATGGAAGCAACAACATCCTTCGCTGGATGGAAACATTTTCTGTAGGTTTCTGTGTATATTGCAATTGTCTGTGTGGGTGAGTACATATTTAAAATCTCCATCATCCATTCAAGCCCTAGAAAAAATGTTCCCTTGTGTTTTTATTACAGAAGAACTGTCGGGGTATTGATAAAGGTAAGCTCTAGAAGCGTTTATGAAGTGTGTTTTTGGGTGCAGATTAACTATTTAAGATTGGAAGATGGAGGAGGATGATTTTATTAGCGCCCTGAGGTGAACTTAACAGATACTGGTCGTTTGGCTCTCTGACTTAAATGAGATCATACAGCTGTGAGAGGCAGGCCGTCTCTAATCCACACATCGAAGTTGGTTTAAATTCAATACAATTAGTTGTATTGTGTAGGGGGGGGGCTTTTCCCCTCGCCCGGCTTCACTCCTCCTCCAGAATGTCCATACCCTCCCCATCTCACAAAACCATGAACAGGTCATTGTTCATTTGATGCCGACCTAAACACAGTATCCTAAGCCTACAATCTAACCCCTCAACCCAAAGTGTCAATTAAAAACAAGGAGCGACCCCTGGCCCAATCAGAGAAGGCAACTAGTATTTATATCCTGGCACGTCAAGGTTGTAGTACTTTATGTGGGTGATTTGGTGGAAAACGGGAAATCTGACATGCACGTGTTAGGGACTTTGACACTGTGCTAGAATGACTGATTCCTCCATGTGCAAAATAATTACACAAGAGCTTAGTTAGCTGTGTGATTATAAGGAACAAGATGCTTTTCAGTCCCATCAAAAAGTTTGGCCAGAAGCTGTTTCGGCTTCTCTTTAAAGCCTTTTTTTTTTTTTTAAAGGAAATTTTCCATCTCCACCTAGCGCCCCACATGCTGTTTAATAGATACTGGCAAATTACAGAATCAAATTAAGTCATTCATTAGCAGGGGAAAACCAACAAATTATTGTAAACTGAGAGGTGTGGACCCATGATGAGCTTGCTAGTGGATGATTTGTTATTATGGAGCTCAGAGGTTGATTGTGAGGCTTTAGTTATGTTGAAATGGTAAGTGACCTCATGAAATGTAAATTCTGGGTACAGAGGCATCCTTCCATCTTTTAAATAAGCAGCAAAGTCTGATGTTGGTTTTATCAAAGTAATGTATGAGAATGACACCAAGGTGAGGCTGCATGGAAAAAATGCATGCATTTCAAATGAGGACATTACATAAGAACAGTCCTAGATAAACATGTGCCTCTGGTTTATCGCCTGTGGCCTATAGGCTGTGACCTGAGACTGGTCTGTAGGAATGCCACCTTTGGCTGTGGTTTGGCAAATGTGGCCTGAGTCTAAAGTCTGACGTGTGTCTACGGGTCCCAGAAATGTCACTTGGGTCAGTGGATTGTAGGATGTGACCTGTGTCAGTAGATTGTAGGATATGACCTGTGTCACTGGATTATAGGATGTGACATGTGTCAGAAGATTGGAGGATGTGACCTGTGTCAGTAGATTGTAGGATATGACCTGTGTCACTGGATTATAGGATGTGACCTGTGTCAGAAGATTGGAGGATGTGACCTGTGTCAGTAGATTGTAGGATATGACCTGTGTCAGTGGATTATAGGATATGACCTGTGTCACTGGATTATAGGATGTGACCTGTGTCAGAAGATTGGAGGATGTGACCTGTGTCAGTAGATTGTAGGATATGACCTGTGTCAGTGGATTATAGGATGTGACCTGTGTCAGTAGATTGTAGGATATGACCTGTGTCAGTCGTTTGTAGGATGTGACCTGTGTCAGAGGATTGGAGGATGTGACCTGTGTCAGTAGTTTGTAGGATGTGACCCGTGTCAGTAGTTTTTAGAAGGTCACCTGTGTCGGTGGTTAATAGGATGTCATCATAGCTTCATGGAAACACGCAGGATCCCTTCAGCTCTTCACTACATCCCAGGAGTAACCCCTACCTAGCCCTCTTGAATGCCCCTGAAATTTCAGGGATCTCAGAGGCAGACCAGAGAGACTGTGGTGACAAGGTGCGACTCTCTGCCTCGGCCTGCCGGCCCCTCAGCTACGCTCCACATGGCTCCACCTCCGGTTTGCTGCCCCCGTTAGCAGGGGCTGCTCCCAGATGGATCTGACAAAGTCAGATGTGGCCATTTTAGGTGCATCTATTTTTACTTGCACTCATGTCCCATGGAGTTTTCCTCTAAACAGGGCATTTAAAGGATTTTCTAATGTGAATGCTGAGGATGGACTAATTTATTGAGGCTGTTTTTTTTTTTTTTTTTTTTTCCTTTACGGACATCAAGGTGACCCTCAATCTGCAAGCAAGCAATTCTTCTGACTTCTTTCAGGTGGATACACGAGTGCCCTTTTTCCTGTTACGGGATCACATATATCGAGAAGAGGACTACCTTAAGCTGATATCCATAAGTGCATTGTCATGGGCTACACGACAGGCCTTCAACTGATAAAAACATCCAGATATTCTGCAATCTCTCAGCTGCTTATCCTGAATAGAGTCACAAGGAGGGCATGGGGCCTATCGTAGGCAGCATAAGGCACAAAGCAGGGGTACAGCCTGCATCACAGGGCACAGTCACTGTGGGCAACGCATGAACACAGGCTCCTCTATCGTCATGTCCTTGGGTGGCTTAAGCAAACCCATGCATTATGGGAAGAGTATGCAAGCTGCACACACACAGGGCAGCGGCAGGATTCAAACCACCGCCCCTGCAAGCGTGAGCTGACAGTGCCGCCCGTCACCTCTCAAAAACGCTGCCATAAAAATAAACATTTATAAGGATATCATTTTTGTTTATTTGGAATATTTAGCATTTTGTTCGTTTTTTATATACTGTACATGTTGTATACTGGATGCTGGAATCCAGAATGAGCCATAAGGCCAGTTACAGGAAGTGATGTCGCCATGAAAAGGGTAATGACACTCATAGAATCCCCTCTGTGTAGGGTCACGCTTTGGACCAGATGGGGAGAAGAGGCGGAGCACACATACGTGACTATCCCAATAGGAAGTCTCCCCCACCTCCAAAACAGCCCCACGGCGCCTGACGTTCCAGCCCTGATTTATGACTCATTACTTCTGCACCACTTTTTTTTTCTTAGGGCAGCTTATTTTGTAGGTTTTTCCCCTCAGGACCGTGTGATTTGAGCGTGTTCTTAAATGAATGTGCATCGCACTCACTTTTAAAAGCTGCTGTGTGTAAACGCCACACGCCAGCTGCTCCGGCGTCGGATCACGGACCAGGAACCCCTTCGGGTAGGGACACACAGTCATCACCCCCCTGTCTTTTGCATAGACGGCTAGGGGGCTGGGATTTTGGAGGCGAAGGTGATATTTTTCACCAAGTAATGCCCGAATCCAGCATTGGGACTGCTCCAATCAGAATCATGCCATCCTGAGATTTTTAGCACACAGTGAATCTGGCTAATGTCCGATTAGCTCTCGTGGGTCCATGGTGTCACTGTGTTCTTTGTGTATAGGGGTCAAAATTGAAGAAGTTTCCTCTTGGTGTTGTCAAAGGGCTGTGTCAGTAATTTACTGTGACATCTAGTCATATCAGCAAAATTTTAAAATATGACGGTGGGGGCGTAGATGTTCCCAGGTGGGTGACGGGTCCATCCATTCATCTGTCTCCAATTACCTTTAATACAAACCTGATTGCTGTTTTGTCTCTTAGCCAGAATACACACCAAGACATTGACACCCTTTACTCAAACCTGCCCTTTTCATCTTCCTGTGCTCATTTCTTCTGCTGCCTTCTGATGTCTTTCATTCACACTGTTTCCTTAAATCCAGCCGCACTCACAGATTCCCATTCCTGTGGCTCTTTTCTGAGTCTTAGCCAGAATAGCCTTCCCGATAAAGCTCTGTTAAGCTGGGGGAACAATGGCCGATGGCGCGGATTGCCGGTGGATCGTCTCGGAGCGCCAGCTGCACACAGGGAATCCTCGGCGTGCGTCGGCTGCCACGCGGAGTGCCTGATTGATTTTCCCACCGAGCACACTCTCGCTTGCTTCCTGCCGTCACACGGCACTCCCGAATCTGTCCTCGGCCCGAAACACACCCCGTAATCGAGTGGCGGTGACGGCACCGGGCAGAAAGAGCGATGCGCTCTCGCAAGGCGGAATGAATCATGGATGGGCGGTTGGGAGTCGGCGTTCTTCATCACTGCGTCCCAGGAATCTGTGCATGTGATGTGCAAGATTTAATCATTAACAGCTTGTCAGCTTGCATGGGAGCAGATTACATTTATAAGTGATACAAACCGTTAATCCTTACATCTCATTTGCATTAAGTTCTGTCAACAGAGCAAAAATAACACAGGGATAGTCATATATTTGCCGTAAAATTTCTGCAGTGTACGCTCACTTTTAGGATGGCGCCTCCATGGATTCTCGAACCTCCAGGTTTTGGGTTCGATTCCCTGTCTGTGGATTTTGTATGTTCTCCCTGGATTTGCACCAGTTTCCTCAGGCTACTCCATCTTTCTCCGGCTATCCAAAAACATGCAGTTAGATTAATTGGACTGGCATCCCATGCAGGGTGTCCCCCGCCTCATGTCCTGTGCTTCCTGGGCGTGGCTCCAGGCTCACCGTGACCCTGTACTACATAAACGTTTACTCAATGTCTTGCCATAAATTATTCCAAGTGCAGTAATAATGCTCATCTGCACAAGAGGAAAGCAGTACAGGAGAATGGCCGCACTCCAGCCAATAGAAATAAAATCTCTAGGGTTATGTGAACAGGAAGTGATGTCAGATGTAAAATGTGCTACATTCAGTACATTATTCCAACATGTGAGTCATCTTTCAGTCAAACAACTAAGAAGTTGGACTAATAAAGAGAAATATGGCTCATTTGCTCAGTGACTTGCAGATCTTCAGAAATAAACATGCAGTCAGCACTGTTAATGACGCATTAGTCTCATTACCTGCCAAACGGCATTCTGGGAGACGGAGGATAGGTTCCACTCCGCTCCCGTTGCATAGCCAGATGTCCTGTCCACTGAGACTCCAGGAGTGACGTGCTACGGCGGTCAGAGGCGACGCCAGACTGAGGCAGTGGCTCTTGTGCTTCTGATGGTTTTTAGAGATGTATCATGGCTGAAGAGGCAGCTGTTGCCTGGGAAGACTTTGAAAATATGATTCATACCAGCGTCCAGGTCCAGCGGAGTATAAAATTACTGTCTGAGACCTGCACACTTTCTAGAGGTGGATGGAAATAGCAAAACTAAAACCCTGAAAGAACGTGTATTTACATTTACAGTGGTACCTCAGAACTCGAACTTAATCCGTTCAGAACTCCGGATCGAATCCTAAAAAGTTCGAGTTCTGATCGAATTTTCCTCATAAGAAATAATGGAAAACCAATTAATTGGTTCCCCGCCCCAAAAAATTATATCGAAATATGTTTTTTTTTTTTAGCATTTAAACACTGTTTAAATGAACCGTATAAAACAAGAAGAGCATATACTGTACTAAACACATCTAAGCACATTTATCAAAACAGTAATTTTTAAAGTAAGAAGATAAATGTGTCCTGCCCCAATCGTCCGCTCCTTCCGTGTGCCACGCCCCCTCGTTAACCCCATGCGGAATCCCCATGTGATCAGCTGTTTCTGGTTGTTGTCATTAGTCCTCTGTATTTAGTCCGCATTTCAGTTTATTTCCCCAGTCCGGTCATTGTATTGTCCGTCTGCGTTTTGCCTGCCTTACCTGTAATTAAACCCCGTATTCCCCGATACCCTGACATCTGCGCCTTTTGTCTCCGTTCTGTCCCCGCTCGGCACGACAATATTATTATAATTAAATGTATTAATGGTTTATTATTAATACTAAAATAATTAATAAGAAATCTTTATTTTAAAATGTTTTTTATTATAATAATTACTGTTACTGTCTATCATTGTCTAAATGTATTTTTACTGTCTAAATATATGTATTCAGCTAGTGTAAACATGCACGATGCTATCACAGCGAATGCGAGGCTGAAACTGAAGCGTTACCCTTTGTTTCCGCTGAGAGACGTGCCACGTGACTCATTTCCCCATGTGTACAAGTTATCTTCGGTCGGCGTTCACGGTTTGACTTCTGAGATTCAGATCGAGTTCTAGGTTGGTTTGACTTTTAAGAAACTCGAGTTATAATGAGTTCGAGAACTGAGGTACCACTGTATTTTTTATTGTCCAAAGTGATGTATATGTGAGGCAAATAGCACATTACAAACATACATACTGTCACAGGGTCTACTAGAGATAAGTTTCTACTGAATACCCAGTTACATGTGTAAGCAGCACTGGAGCAGGACTATGCAAAATTAGTTAGGTGATAGAAAACGCTGATAATTCTGATCCAACAACTGGCATTATCTGGGTTCAACCGGGTTTATCATTGTGCCAGTTAATGAGCCCAGTATCACCAATGTTCATGGTATCACCACTAAGCTCTTGTTGGGGACCGTGTCACACTTCTTGCCTTATGGCGCTTTTCCACTGCCTCCAAGAACTGAGCCATACCTGAACCGTGCTAAGAACTGGCGGTTTTCCATTGTAAGAGCAGGGCCAAAAGCATGACCTAACCGACCTAGTTGCATCACCACCATCTGATTGGTCAAAATACACAGAGGTATCAGTGTTCTGCACGCAGATTATTTGAAGGAAAAAAGCGTGTATTCTGTGTACTATGTGTCTCACAGTGTCTGAGACATCATTAGGGCCCTCTGATCAGAGGTTAAGCAAGAGAATCGCATGGCTTTGTTATTTCGCAAGAGGGTATGATGGGTCATCCCACTGTCAAAATGAGACTTTGTTTTTTAATGTTTTTTTTACCACACTGATGTCAGTACCTGCAATAGCACTTAGCTCTTCTGTAGCTCCCTAATTAGTCCACAGTCCTAAATCCCTACAGCAGTTCACATGTCAAGAAGACAGAGTTATTCTGGCCTAACTAATTATTTACTTGCAGGAATGATTAAGTATTTTCAGCAACAGCTAATAAATAACTGACCAAACTCCTGATTTTCAACCACTGGGTGAGTTCTTCTGCAATCAGACGAGGCTGGAGGACGTGGTCGCCTGTGCGGGAATGATCTATCCTGTCAGATCTTCGCTCGTTCTGATCAGCCATAGCTCTGGTGGCCATCTCACTCTGCGAACGTGAAAAACGATGGGACTGACCACTTTCCAGCCCTTCACTCTGCCAGGGGGTGGGGGTTGTGGGGGGAAGAGATCAGAGACTCATTCCCTGAAGGGGCACTATTAAGAACGCGGAGAATTAATCGTTAAACGCCCCTACAAAGAGACGTGTGACCTGGCCTGGTTTTCATGCCAGCCCTGCAGCGCTGGTGAGCTGCGATAACGCCGCCGCAGCCAGAGGCTCACGACTGCATTTCCGGAGCTTTCCGAGAAGCGGTTAACTCAAGGCCCCAAATGCCACATTACTCGCTAGGAACAATAAATACTGTTAATTGGAAGTAAATCTTGCCATGCGCCATTTTATCCGCTGCCTGCAGGAGGGGCTGTTATGTATTTTTATACATTCTACCATGGTGTGAAGATTGTCTGCATATCTACAATGGCCCCTCATTTCCGTCTGTATAATGGCAGAAATCTTCATTCAATTCAGCAATGAGCCCTACTTAAAGCACAGTGTTATGGAAGCAGTTAATTCATATTAAATAAGAGAATGAAAATTAAATTTAGTGCGTAATAGCAGAGCATATTGTTAAATGAATCCTGGATTCAATTGTGTATAAAGTTTAAGGATTTCCTCTCAAAATGTGAATACCTTGCACTGTTCCACTAATGAAAAACATGCAGTTGGAGGAAGGAATTAACTGAGGAATTAATTCAGGTGTGGCTGTGTCCTGCTGGAAGATAGCCCCTTGTGCCAGGCTAGAATATGTTTGAAAGCCCCATCTGTGTTTTTCTCAGATCAGTTTGTACTCCATCTGCAATATTCCCGTTAACTCCGGGTCAGAGTTTGTCCAAGGACAGATCCTACCTGACATTTGCATCTGAGCAAAATATTGACTTTGTTGTGAAAGCAGAGCTGCTGCCTGTGATGTTTGGCTTCTAACATTACCCTAGAAATTAAGTCTGGGAGCTCCAGGGTTACCTTAGCAATAAACACCTATTTTCAGAGTCACTTAAGAAATTAATACAGAGTGGTTCAGAGTCTCTTTAGAAATAAACACTGAATTGCTCAGAGTCATTGTAGAAATGAACACAAGGGGTTCAGAGTCTCTTTAGAAAGAAACACTGAATTGTTCAGAGTCATTGTAGAAATGAACACAAGGGGTTCAGAGTCTCTTTAGAAATAAACACTGAATTGTTCAGAGTCATTGTAGAAATGAGCACAAGGGGTTCAGAGTCTCTTTAGAAATAAACACTGAATTGCTCAGAGTCATTGTAGAAATGAACACAAGGGGTTCAGAGTCTCTTTAGAAAATAAACACTGAATTGTTCAGAGTCATTGTAGAAATGAACACAAGGGGTTAAGAGTCTCTTTAGAAAATAAACACTGATGGGTTCAGGGTCCTTCACACATTCAAACTGAAGGGTTCAGAGTTACTTAAGAAATAAATACTGAATTGCTCAGAGTCACTTTAGAAATAAACACTGAGTGGGAGTCACTTTAGAAATAGACTCTGAGGGGGTCAGAGTCACTTTAGAAATAAACACTGTAGGGTTCAGGGTCACTTTAGAAATAAACACTCAGGGCTTTAAAAGCAATTTGGCAACGAACACAGAATAACCTTAGAAATTAACACAAAGTTTCTAACCCCTGGAGGTTGTCATTCTCTGTCTGACCTGTATGTGGATTGAATTTCATTTTCTTCCCCTTCCCTGCATTATTAAAAAGCAGAACAACAAATATGTACATAAGCTGCAGGGGCACACACAGCAATGCCGCGAGTGACCAATCACACGGCACAGCTCCGCCGCGAGTGACCAATCACACGGCACAGCTCAGCCGCGAGTGACCACGCGGCACAGCTCCGCCGCGAGTGACCAATCACGCGGGCACAGCTCCGCCGCGAGTGACCAATCACGCGGCACAGCTCCGCCGCGAGTGACCAATCACGCGGCATTCCTCCTTCCCCCACGACAGGACGGGGAAGATGCCACCTCTGCCGAATTGCCTTCCACTTAACGGACATCCAAACAAAGCAAATGACAGCAGCTGACACCTGGCCGAAAAGTCTTGGCCCACCACACCGAACGCGGCCCCAAATACAGCACTGAGCAGCTGAGCGAAATTCTCTCTCAGACAGACTCATACAAGCACATAGACAGTGATGGCACTTGGGTCTCTGTGTGCGTCGTTGCCTTGGAGATGTAGGGGAACCTCGGCCCACCTTATGGTCACCTGACAGTACCATGCCAGTCGTTAGAGAGACCAGACCCTGACTCACATTCAGATTCATCATCGCATCACAGTTTGCGCAACGTAGACAGTGAGTGAAGTGCTTATGTTCCGAGCTCCAAGCAGCGATTCACAGTCGGAGTACGCAGGAGTACACATTAATGATGCATTCTGACAAATGAGTAGGAACAGACAATACATATAAGTAGGATGTAGAAGAGGTACTGCTATCTTTTTACTGTTTCCATTTAAGAGCTCTGTGTGCATCAGAAGCGTGGCTCTGTCTACAACAAGGGTCACAAACTGCAGTCCTGGTGGGCCGGAGCCCTGTGTAGCTTAGTTCCTTCCCTGTTCCACCTCAAACGATTCAGCTCAAGAGCCGTGTGGTAATTAGCACAAGGAGCTGAATCAGGTGTGTTAAATGAGGGGAAACCCAAAAATGTGCAGGGCTCCGGCCCCCCAGGACTGGAGTTTGACACACCTGGTCTTGAACATAGAAATGCTCATAAAGTGGATGTAAAGGGAGCAGATGATCCTGCAGGGGGTGGGGGGGGGGATGGGAGGGGCCGAACACGGACAGACCGTGGGGGGGGGGGGTGGGGGTGTGAGTGTGTGATGAGGAGCGGAGGAGTAAAGGGCTGATTGTGTCTTGCAGGGCTTTGCCGAGTCAATATTCCACTTGGTGGCAGAGAAATACAGCGAGCTGGCAGGCAGCTGCACCCCCTTGCATGCGCCTCGCAAAGTCTTGGCAGGCATCGTACTGACCAGAGGTATGGGCTCATTTCATTCACTTTTCCATACAGCCAGAGGGGCGGCCGACAGGTTAGGGTCCCCTCCCTCGCCCCTCCCCCCACCCCTCCCGCTAACAGAGGGCGCAATACCTAATAAATATGTGTTTAAATGATCTTTTTAAAATCACGAAGGTGCAAACAGCTGCAAAAGTTTGCCCCTGCTGCACGCCTTCCCTCTGAACGCTGACCTTTGACCTTGGGGCGTCGAACGAGTAAATATTTCTCTGTGCGGCCTTGACATAACGTAAATATGAATGAGTGCTGCAAGGCCTTGTGTCGGTAGGTAGCATTGTGAATGGCGGGATTGAGTGTAGGCCTTTGAGAAGCGACTTTGGAACGCACTATGGTGTATCCATATCAGCCTGGAACAGGGTTTAGCCGTCCCTATAACTGATGCAAGCCTGGGTTTGAGAGCAAGTTAATCCTTGCAGTTTAACGCAGGCATGGGCAATCTTGCTAATTGGGGAGATTTGTCTTACTTCCATGCGGCTTGGCGGTGTCCTTGAGAATGGCCTTATCGTATGTTTTGGAATCGTTTTGGTTTTGGATGGCGCCCCCCCCTCCCCGCTCCTTTGAGAGAGAGAATTGACGGGTCCGCTCTGTCTTCAAACCGGCCAGGCCCGCCTTGATCTAACCCAGTTACTGATGTTCCCCCCGGCGGCCGCCGATTGGTCTGTTTGTTTCGGTAATGGGGGCGTTATCTTCACATAGCCAGCTGCGCGGCCGCCGGCGAACGCGGTGGGCGCCAGAACTCGACGGCAAGCGGGGTTCTGAGGAACGGGCCCCCCCCCCCCCCCAGGCTCCTGTGGCTGCTGATGGAATCAAAACGGAGTGATGCATCATGGGAAATAATTCATCTGGGAGATAAGGGCCTGTGCTTGTGCTGAGCTCTTTATCCACAATAAAATGGAATTAAACAGATAAGTTAAATATATAAGTACATAAAATGAAATAGGCCTACTTTAAGATACAAATCTGTAATAGATGGTAGAGACCGTGTTATTTCCAGTTAAATAGGCAGTTTTGTTCAGGCATAAATGTGTGTTTTGGTCTAGCTGCTGTTTTAATGTCTGATTCTTTACAATTGAACACCTTATATTTCAAAATGTAGCAATAAATTGGTTTGTGTTCAATGCCTAACAGTATGAAAGTGTCATAAAACAGCCCCCAGAGAGGTCAGGGAGCCATCATCTCAGGTCTCGTCAGCAGCAAATCAGCGGGGAGACAGAGGGCTTCTGTTCTCTCCAGAATATCTCCTGGGTCCCCGGCACAGCCTGGCGTTCACACCTGACCTCCACTTCACTTCCTATCCTCATCTTGTGAGCCAATCAGAAGTCTGCTTTCGGCTCCTCTAATCAGCATCGGCTCTGCTGAATACCAGCCTCTGCCTCCTGTAGGGTGCCCGGACCCCACCATTTACTGCATTTGAGAGTCTGATACTGCATCGGGATGTTGCAGAGCGCAGTGGCACTTCCGAGAGCCTCTTTTCCCTTTGAGAGTGACCTGAGAGGTCGACCAATCCCCTCGGTCTCTGCGTCCGAGGCTCCCCCTGTCTGTTCTCTATCTGGAACATCCAGGTTCTGTGTTTTTTAAGGATCGGCCCACACCAGAGCTGAATAATCTCAATTTCACGCAGAATTAAACAACTGGAATGTTTCCAGCTGGCATCCTGTCCCGAGTGTCCCCCGCCTTGCGCCCCGTGTTGTCTGGGACGGGCACCGGGCACCGGGCACCGGGCACCCGCAGTGACCTCACTGGATAAATGGTTAGAAGATAGATGGATCGGGTGGAAAATTTTCTCCTGCTCCTCAGCAAGCAACTTAGGAGACGACGGAAGGAGTTTCTGTTCCATTTGTCGGCCAGATGAATAAAACGGGCAGGGAATATCGAAGGGGGCGCCTTTGTTTACGGCTTTGCCGCGGAAAGGAAATCACTGCTTGGAGAAATAACAGGGGGGTGGTACTGGCATGGCTTTCAGCGGAGCCCCAGCAATGAATAAATCTTCCAGGCCCAGGCTTGCATCTTGGGGAGGGGGGGGGTTAGTCTCATTGTGAACTGGCACCCTGCTAAAGTCCCGCTGATGGATGGTGTTAGCGGGTCTCCTGGAGCAGCGTGCGCGGCCGCTACGCCCCGACTCGGGGCTCGTTACTCACAGCCTGTCACGCAGTTCATCCAGACCACAGGCAGGGGGCCTCGTTAAGCACACGTGCATTACGGGGCCGCGGAACCGCGCGAAAGGGCTAATGCCGCTGTCCCGACTCCTATCATAATGCAGCCTTTGTATTATCAAAAGGCATCAAGTGCCATGAAGAAGAATGTGACGAGTTGAATGGAATCAGAAATAGAATCGGAATGTGAAAAGTGGACGGAATCACAATAAGAAAGAATTTTGATTCGTGTGTTTCAGATTACTTGTTTTTCTGAGGTTTCCATTGTCCTTTGTTAATATCCAGGGTGAGACGTCCCTAGAGAGAGTGTCTAATGAAAGGTATCAGAGGAAAGGTATGAGAGGGTCTCACCTTTCACCTCAGCGCAGAACCCTCAGACAGAGCCTGCAGAAATTAAAGATCATAGGGTACATAACCCCCCGCAAGGTGTGACAGACTCCTGAACATTGAGTTCTGGGAGGAGATAGAAATCCTCACTAGAATTGAACTTGCTTAACAATGCTTGGTCCCACAGGATTTGCAATAAATCCTGCAGAAGTGGGTCTTCGCTTCGCTCATGCTGTGGCCTTTAATGCCAGTCAGACTCCACAAAAGGCCTCTTTCATATGAGTGTCTTACTTGCCGATAGTATATCAGAACCCTGGACCAGCCCGCCTAAGATAGTTAATCAGCTTAAACCAAAGAGAAGCAAGTGGGTAAATTAAACATTAAACCACGAGACTTTGGGTAAACAAAAGATTGGATTTTTCTCCCTAAACCTTTACGGTAATAAAATATTACACTGTTTGTAGTTTTACAGCGGAACAATTATTTACACACATTTTTTTTTCCAGTTACCCTGCAGATTTAACAAGGACTGAGTCGCCGTTCCTCTCTGAGGGCCGCGTGTCTTCATAAAAACATTAGTCTTCATTAGTGCCATGTCACTGCCAGACGGAGGTCAGCGGGCTAGATCCTGAAAAGCCTCAAATCTACAGGGTCCAGCTTTCAGAAATACAATTTAATTAATGTCTGGCCGACACCTGAGATATCAGGTGAGCTGAGTCACTGTCCAAATAATGACTCCAATAAACCAGCTGAAAAGAGCAGCACAGCCGGCCGCCCGGGGAGCAGCCAGTGTCCAGTGAATAAAAATAAGCCCAAACCCAGTTTGCAGTGCCTGCTGATATTACCACCCTTATAAACAGCCGCCTTCGCAAACACCAAGGAGCATGCTGCCTTCATTGAGTCCCCCCCCCCGCCTCACCACTGTATTACTCAGATTATGAGCAAATTGTTGTTCTTGGCGACGGACCTGTGAGCCTGCAATCATCCACTGAACCTTTTATACTGAACCTTTTATCCAGCCTGGGTCTAATCCAGCTGGTTTTTGTGTTCCTTCAGGATTGGTGAATCTTTCTGTCAGTCACTTGCTCTGAGCTGAGGCACACAAAGCTGACATACTCATTGTTTATGGTTTAGACTGGTCCCGGGGCTTTTGCCTCAATCGCGACTCAGGTCTCAGGTACCCCCCCCGTAGCCAGTCCATGATTTTGTTCTGTTTTTGTTCTGTTCCAGTGAGCTGGGATGTTGCTGCCCCCTTTAATAGGCAACTCTGGTGCAGAAAGCGAACAGTAGGGGGCTCCACTCATTCACCAGACCTATGAGACAAGGTCCTCACTCTGTCGCCGCATGTCACCACAATGCTTTTTTGGTGTCTTCGCTCCCGTGTACCTCTCAGGATTAGATCTCCGACGGGCCCAAGTGGTAGCCATAGCGACCGGCACAAAGTGCCTCAACGGTGAATACATCAGTGACCAGGGGCTCGTGGTGAACGACTGTCACGCCGAAATAGTCGCGCGGAGGGCGTTTCTCCGATTCTTGTACTCGCAGCTAGAGCTCCTTCTCAGGTAAGGCATACGTGTTCCCGAAGCACGTTACCTTTACTCATCCATGTAAATCACTCTTATTTCCATTTTGAAAGTTCAGCAAAGGTGTGTCAGGTAGAAAATTCATTAAGAGGCACCAGGCACGGGGACGTCAATCACTCTCTTATCATACACACCCTCGTCTTTCACCAATTTCTGTACGGCCTAATTATTCTTTAATTAAGACTACCACGTTAGGTTAATGAATCCAATGTGATATATTAATTAACCTACCTAAGTGAGGAAATCCAGCCCTTCAGGTGATTACAGGTGAAATTGCAGCAGATATTTACTATACAGTTTGCAGGACTGACAGAGAGAAGCAGCAATGCTTTACCACTTCTGACTGTGTTCTTAGCCACTGCACCCCCTGCTGCTGGTCCTTAGAGTATGCAGTTATCCATCCCAGGACAAGCAAGAATCACATCTAGTTAAAATCAGCTTGAATAAAATAAAATAAACACTGTACTCATTCTATCTTGTCTGTTTTTCTTGTATGCAAAAAGCAAGCGACAGGAGGACAAGGAGAGATCGATCTTCATGTGGCGTCAGGAGGGGTACCGGCTCCGGGAAAGCGTCATGTTCCATATGTACATCAGCACGTCACCCTGCGGCGATGCCCGGCTCAACTCGCCCTATGAGACCACGGCGGACCGTAAGGAGGGCGCAGGGGGTGTGTTGGGGGGGGCGCCGGGCCAACTCTCAGTGCGAAACCCCAGACCCCCTCAGTCTGGTGGTCCGTCACACGGGAATACTGTGTTTGCTGCATCGTTCACAAAGCAGAAACAGTCCTCATCTCTGTTCCCCGTTGCCGCTTTGCTCTCTGCGACTCACTGAGCTGCTCTTGTCATTTCTGTTTTCTTGTTGTCCCCATTTTTTTTGTGTGTTTGTTAGCGAGATCTTGACAGATCTCGTATCTTCGGCACGGCACCTTCTGCATCTTTTCCTGGGGAAAAAGGAACACGAAGTCTGTGGATAAGGATGTTTTGTAAAAGCCGGGCTTTACCTGTCTGGCAGTCACACTTTAAACACATCTTTGAATCGGCGAGGAGGCGTCGGAGATCTTCTCAGTCTCGCTAGAGCATTTGGGACCTAACTTTAGAGACGCATTCGGCCGCACAGTCAGCTCAGAACTGCATACGCGTTCACCGATTGATACAGCTGAATACTGTAGTGCAAAAAATCCAGGCTGAATTCCTATCTCGGAGCTTCAGCAGCAATACCCACTGGGATACAACTTAACAACCTTCAGGTCAGAAGTCCAAATGTTAAACCAGCTGGGCTTTACCAATAAGCTTCAGCATGTAGCTCCTCGGGTTTGTTTACCCTGAAGCAGATGAGGTGACCTTCCATCCCAGTATACCTTAGTGACCAGGCTTTGGTGTCCATGCTTGGTGTTCAACCCACCCCATTTACTTTGGGTTATACAGCCTCATTCCCTTCCTGCTCCGCCCCACAGCATTGCATTAGCTTACACATGAGAGCTTTTCAGTTCCGAAGAGCATTTGTTAAATCAGGGGTGTCCGACCCCGATTCTCAGGGGGCTGGTGCTCTCAGCCTTTCCTTCCAGCTGCACACCGGAGCACTTGACTGAATGAATTACCGCACTAATTGAACTAATTTCGCCTACTCTCTCTGCGCGGACATTGTTAGCACCCCGTGGCTCCTAAGGATGGAGACAGAGCACCAGAGGTGTATTCTAATATGTAGAAATATTAGTTCCTGAGCCTTAAAGTTAACGTGTTTCAATTGAACAAATTTTCGGCCTCGTATGTCGTATGTCGACGCAAAATGAAGATCTAATTTAAAATCCCCAGCTTACTGAATCTGGAAAACCATTTGTCAGGGATCAGTAGAGGGACATTTGGATGGTGCTTTTTCTCAAGACTGTAGGGCTGAAATGCTGCACCTGGCGTTTCTGATTGGACGATGCTCCTGTTCATGTCTCTTCATGTCATCCAATCCCCGGCCTGCAGCGCATCGGCAGCTGCGCCCGGTGAGGAGGTGCCGTGCCCATCTGCGGACAAAGGTGGAGTCCGGCGAGGGCACGCTGCCCGGGCGTTCCCGCCAGGCCGCCCAAACGTGGGACGGGGTCCTGCAGGGCGAACCTCTAGCCACCATGTCGTGCACCGACAAGATTGCAAGGTAAGCAGGCAGGATGGTGGGTGGAGCCAGTGCGGATGTGGAACGGGGTCAAGGAGCAGGCAACTTGACTAGTAACCAGATGACTGTGGGCTTTCAAATCCTGGGATATAGATGCAGAATCCTGGAAGAGAGACCACACCGTCTTTTGAAAATTACCGTAAATCCTCTAATCAAAGAGCATGGGCACATTTTCAGGATGTGTAGAATGTGACATTTTGTCTGGGGAAGGAATTTTCTAAGTAAATTCCAGGGAAAAATCCAGCACACTGTCCAAACTAACCAAGTGTCTCTCTGCGTGTTGGCATAGGGATGAACGATGTTTTCAGTACACATGCTGACCGCTTTCCCACCTCCCACCTCCCGGGGGGGGGGGTGAAATGGCTCTTTGTTGGAAAAAGATTTGACTTTTCAGTGACATTTCAGCAGTGGAAAGGCTGTAAAATGTATTGATCAAAGGTTTAGCTTTATTAAGGGATTTACCTTTTATTAAAGACTAGTCAGAGCTGATCTCTGTTTAAATAGTGCCTTATTATGAGGGACAGAGGGAATTAGGACAGGGTGTGGAAGGTGTCTGTGGGCCATATATGGACCAGAGGTGTTAGTATGGTGTTCTTAACTAGTTGGGAGGCTTTTAGAATCTTCATCTTATTGAAGTAACCCAATAATTCTAAGGGAAAGTCCTAAAATCCTGGTCTAATTAACTTGGGGGAAGTGCAACGTTTGGAAAACCACGTCAGCCTTTGTGTCGCATGGGGTTTGTGTCACTTAGGAACCTTCCTGTCCCAGAGTTTGGTGACAGGGAAACTTTAATTTTTTTCTTATTAGTTTTAGTTAGTTATAAAAGTGTTTTTTATTAATTTTTATTTGTATTTTAAATATATATTTCAATTTAGTTTTTATGTATTTTAGTTTCAGGTAAAGTTTTAGTAATTCTATTTCTAGGGATATACTAGCTATTTTAGAGAATCCTACATGAATACACAGTGCAGAGTATGTACTAATGTCTTCAAAATGTGCAGAACATGTTCCAGGTATTATTGATGGGCATTAAAGACAAGCACATCAGCTAAATTGTATTACGAAATGGCAACAGAAAGTGCTTTATGTTTGCTTTATTTAATTTGTTAGTTTCAGAAGTGATATTTATCATTTCAATCAGTTGTAGTTTTTTTTATGTTATTCTCGTATCTTATTTTATTTCAGTTTCGCAGAATGTTTTGTTGTAGTCGTAGTGTTGGTTTTCGTTAAAGCTAATAGCCCGGATGGTGATTCTCGGCACCGTGCAGCCCGACCGATGAGCGAGATGCTGCTGGGGCTGAGCCTAGGAGACTGGGGGGCAGGGGTGTGCTTCCCAAACTGTGGCCGCACGTCTCTGAACAGCAGGGTTCCGCTTTTAGGGTGCCATAGCTCTTCAAAGAGCCCTTATTGTGACGGACAAGCAGCGGCAGGTGGTGCAGCTAGTGCGTTTCAACTATGGTAGCCCTAAAACCAGAACTTAACATGTCCTGCTGCTGTGCCACCGTTTGTCCTGCCGTCCGAAGCAGCACCATCACCTGCCTGCCAGAACCTGCCTGCCATCACCTGCCTGCCAGCACCTGCCTGCCATCACCTGCCTGCCATCACCTGCCTGCCATCACCTGCCTACCAGCACCTGCCTACCATCACCTGCCTGCCAGCACCTGCCTGCCAGCACCTGCCTGCCATCACCTGCCTGCCATCACCCGCCTACCAGCACCCGCCTGCCATCACCCGCCTGCCATCACCCGCCTGCCATCACCTGCCTGCCATCACCTGCCTGCCAGCACCTGCCTGCCATCACCTACCTACCAGCACCTGCCTGCCATCACCTGCCTGCTCTCACCTGCCTACCAGCACCTGCCTACCAGCACCTGCCTGCCATCACCTGCCTGCCCTCACCTGCCTACCAGCACCTGCCTGCCATCACCTGCCTGCCAGCACCTTCCTGCCAGCGCCTGTCTGCCATCACCTGCCTACCATCACCTGCCTGCCATCACCTTCCTGCCATCACCTGCCTACCAGCACCTGCCTGCCAGCACCTGCCTGCCATCACCTGCCTGCCATCACCTGCCTGCCAGCACCTGCCTGCCATCACCTGCCTGCCATCACCTGCCTACCAGCACCTGCCTGCCATCACCTGCCTGCCATCACCTGCCTACCAGCACCTGCCTGCCATCACCCGCCTGCCATCACCAGCCTGCCATCACCCGCCTGCCATCACCCGCCTACCAACACCCGCCTGCCTTCACCTGCCTGCCAGCACCTACCTGCCATCGCCTGCCTGCCATCACCCGCCTGCCATCACCCGCCTACCAACACCCGCCTGCCCTCACCTGCCTGCCAGCACCTACCTGCCATCGCCTGCCTGCCAGCACCTGCCTGCCAGCACCTGCCTGCCATCACCTGCCTGCCAGCACCTGCCTGCCAGCACCTGCCTGCCATCACCCGCCTACCAACACCCGCCTGCCCTCACCTGCCTGCCAGCACCTACCTGCCATCGCCTGCCTGCTATCACCTGCCTGCCAGCACCTGCCTGCCAGCACCTGCCTGCCAGCACCTACCTGCCATCGCCTGCCTGCCAGCACCTGCCTGCCAGCACCTGCCTGCCAGCACCTGCCTGCCAGCACCTGCCTACAAGCACCTGCCTGCCATCACCTGCCTGCCATCACCTGCCTGCCAGCACCTGCCTGCCAGCACCTTCCTGCCATCACCTGCCTGCCATCACCTGCCTGCCCTCTATGTTTAAACTCACATCTTAAAAATTATGCTTTATAAATTAGGATTTTGCCATCTTTATCATTTGACTCCCTGCCAACCCCTGGAGGATGAGCTCCCCCTCTGAGTCTGGCTCCTCCCAAGGTCTCTTCCTTGCCACTGTCACCTCTGCCTTGCTCTCTGGGGACTTCGGGCAGGGATAATGTAAAGAGCTTTGAGACAGTGTAATGTTGTGAAAATGCACTATAAAAATGCAAATTAATTTGTTTTTCTTTAAACGGTTAAATCCATAGAAATATGTGAATAAATGTCAGCTGTTTTAGTGGCTATAAAATAGGATGTTGTATAGCTAATTAAACAAATCAGAAACCGACATGTTTTGTATTGTAGGTACAACATTGTTTAAAGGTTCTGCAAAACTAAACCGTAGGTTTAAGCAACACACAAACTAAGGATTTCATGTAGCCTTACAAAAACTCCACTCGGGGTACATCAGGCATGTTATCCGATAAGATACGGTACTCGCCAAAGGCAAGATGATCGGTTTTCCGCACAATAGAGTTTGACCGTCTAGATCAGGGGTCTCCAACTCCGGTCCTGGGGAGCTACCGTCCAGTAGGTTTTCTATCCTACCCGGCTTCTGATGAGCCACACCTGTTCTCAGGTAAATACCAGGAGCAGGTGTGGCTCATCAGAAGCCAAGTAGGATAGAAAACCTACTGGATAGTAGCTCTCCAGGACCGGAGTTGGAGACCCCTGGTCTAGATTATCTCAAAAATGCAGTTGGCAAGCAGATGGCCCCAAGTGTTCCTGGGTAATGTAGTATGTAAGTTCAGTAGCTGGACGGCCCTTTGATGGATTTTTTTTTTCTCCTACTGATGAATGCAGCACATGTTTGATGCTTTTAACTATAAATACCCTCTCAAGGGTATAAGTGCTGCTCCCTGTGCAGGTTGAACCTAGATCCATTTAATTTAAAGTAGAGCTCCTTGACTGCCAGCCTAAATACCCTGAGCCGTGGTTGTCTCCACAGGTGGAATGTTCTCGGCCTCCAGGGGGCGCTGCTCTCCCGTCTGGTGGAGCCAGTGTACCTGCACAGCCTGACGGTGGGCAGCCTACTGCACGTGGGCCACCTATCCCGTGCTACGGCTCAGCGGCAGGAGAGGCTCGGTCCCCTGGCCGCCCCGTACCGACGCCACCGGCCCCTTCTCAGCTGTGAGTCACCTGCTCCCCGCGCTGCCTCCTGCTTTGCCCAGCCTCAGTCCCCATGGCTATCAACCCCTGCTGACATTACTTTTGTTTCCAGCCTCAGCACTTAATCATTTCACTAAAGCAGTGCTTCCCAATCCGGTCCTTGGGAATCCACATCCAGTCCATGCTTTTGCTTGCTCCGAACTCCCTGCCAAACAGTGCACGTTTTTGTTCGGGAACTGGGAGGAGCAAAAACGTGGACTGCCTCTGTATCCCCAAGGACCGGATTGGGAAATACTGCAGTAAAGCCATTATTCAACTATTCAGCCATTTTATCCCATGTTAGTTGTTAAAGAGGACCAATAAAAATGTGTTTGCTAAATGCAAATGCAATAAGATTGTGGTTAGAGAAAACATCAGCACAAGTACACTCACATTGTATACTCGTGCTAGCATTTATATCCTCACACTAGCATACAAACATGTGCATTAGTATACATATACTCACAACAGCTTATACATTGTCCACTCACATTAGCATATGTGCCCTCTCAATAGCATATATATACTCACATCCACACGCTCACATTAGCGTATTTACAGCTGTGTTAGTATGAGTTCTTTTACTCTTACACTATACATATCAGTATAGGTACAGTTGCATTGTACATATCAGCATACATACACTGTACATATCAGCATACACATACACAGTACGTATTAGAATAGGCACACGTACACTGTACGTATTAGCATAGGTAGACTTACACTGTACGTGTCAGCATAAGTACACTTGCACTGTACGTCTCAGCATAAGTACACTTGCACTGTACGTCTCAGCATAAGTACACCTGCACTGTATGTATCAGCATATGTATATGTACAATGTGCGTTTAAGCATAAGCACACTTACACTGTACGTATTAGCACAGGTATACTTAAACTGTGCGTATCAGCTTATATATATGTACACTGTACGTATTAGCATAGGCACACTTACACTGTACGTATTAACATAGGCACACTTACACTGTACATATTAGCATAGGCACACTTACACTGTACGTATTAGCATAGGCACACTTACACTGTACGTATTAACATAGGCACACTTACACTGTACGTATTAGCACAGGTATACTTAAACTGTGCGTATCAGCTTATATATATGTACACTGTACGTATTAGCATAGGCACACTTACACTGTACGTATTAACATAGGCACACTTACACTGTACGTATTAACATAGGCACACTTACACTGTACGTATCAGCATAGGCACACTTACACTGTACGTATTAACATAGGCACACTTACACTGTACGTATTAGCACAGGTATACTTAAACTGTGCGTATCAGCTTATATATATGTACACTGTACGTATTAGCATAGGCACACTTACACTGTACGTATTAACATAGGCACACTTACACTGTACGTATTAACATAGGCACACTTACACTGTACGTATCAGCATAGGCACACTTACACTGTACGTATTAACATAGGCACACTTACACTGTACGTATTAGCACAGGTATACTTAAACTGTGCGTATCAGCTTATATATATGTACACTGTACGTATTAGCATAGGCACACTTACACTGTACGTATTAACATAGGCACACTTACACTGTACATATTAGCATAGGCACACTTACACTGTACGTATTAGCATAGGCACACTTACACTGTACGTATTAACATAGGCACACTTACACTGTACGTATTAGCACAGGTATACTTAAACTGTGCGTATCAGCTTATATATATGTACACTGTACGTATTAGCATAGGCACACTTACACTGTACGTATTAACATAGGCACACTTACACTGTACGTATTAACATAGGCACACTTACACTGTACGTATCAGCATAGGCACACTTACACTGTACGTATTAACATAGGCACACTTACACTGTACGTATTAGCACAGGTATACTTAAACTGTGCGTATCAGCTTATATATATGTACACTGTACGTATTAGCATAGGCACACTTACACTGTACGTATTAACATAGGCACACTTACACTGTACATATTAGCATAGGCACACTTACACTGTACGTATTAGCATAGGCACACTTACACTGTACGTATTAACATAGGCACACTTACACTATACGTATTAGCACAGGTATGCTTAAACTGTGCGTATCAGCTTATATATATGTACACTGTACGTATTAACATAGGCACACTTACACTGTACGTATTAGCATAGGCACACTTACACTGTACGTATTAACATAGGCACACTTACACTGTACGTATTAGCATAGGCACACTTACACTGTACGTATTAACATAGGCACACTTACACTGTACGTATTAGCATAGGCACACTTACACTGTACGTATTAACATAGGCACACTTACACTGTACGTATTAGCACAGGTATGCTTAAACTGTGCGTATCAGCTTATATATATGTACACTGTACGTATTAACATAGGCACACTTACACTGTACGTATTAGCATAGGCACACTTACACTGTACGTATTAACATAGGCACACTTACACTGTACGTATTAGCATAGGCACACTTACACTGTACGTATTAGCATAGGCACACTTACACTGTACGTATTAACATAGGCACACTTACACTGTACGTATTAGCATAGGCACACTTACACTGTACGTATTAACATAGGCACACTTACACTGTACGTATTAGCATAGGCACACTTACACTGTACGTATTAACATAGGCACACTTACACTGTACGTATTAGCATAGGCACACTTACACTGTACGTATTAGCATAGGCACACTTACACTGTACGTATTAGCATAGGCACACTTACACTGTACGTATTAACATAGGCACACTTACACTGTACGTATTAGCATAGGCACACTTGCACTGTACGTATCAGCACAGGTATACTTACATTGTACTCTCACCGCCATTGAAATGCCCAGCGTGACCCTAGCTATCTGAATGAAAATTTTTTTAAAATTCAGAGCAATTTTTGTGGACATTAGGCCCCCTTGCAGCAGAGGTGGGAGTTTGGTCACTGCACATGACCTCAGACGCAGATGCGGCCGGGGTGTCTGCCAGCGGCCTCCGCAATCAAAGCGCACTCCGTCAGGGGTGACGCGTGCTCAACTGGAGATACGAGTAATTGCATGGCAAGATAATCGCGATTAAAATTTAATTATCATCCTGATGAAGACTATTTAAAAAGCAGCATTAGACAGATTAAAATTGCCCAGTCGTCCGTAATCACACATTTTTGAATGAGGTAAAAACAACCACAGTAGAAATTAAGTCAATTTTAACCAAACTGTGCCACTCGTGCATAGAAATCAAATGATGCTCCCAGAATAACGAATGTCAAGACAGCAGGTGGCGACGTGGCTCAGGTGCTGTCAGAGATTGTGTCACACTTACCATGAAATCTCAACCACTGCTTGGTATTAGCCTTCTTATTAGCCTTTAGCGAGCTTTGGATATTAACGTCCGCTAACAATTAGTCAAGCTGACATAATCACGTCTCGCAGGTCTTGGCCGCAGCCCCCCCCGGCAGCCGGGGAAGCCTCCCAGTTCCAGCCTGAACTGGACGATCGGCGACACCCAGCCGGAGGTGCTGAATGCCTCCAGGGGCACCAGGGCCCCCTCGGGGGCCCCCTCTCGGATCTGTAAACGGGCCCTCTTCTCCCGCTGGGCGAGGTTGCTCCACAAGGTGAGATCACTGGGTTGATGCCACCTGAGCTGGCCATGCCCGGCCCAGCCCTCAGGTCCTGGAGCACCAAACCCAGCAGAGCTCGGCAGAATGCAGCACTCAGCCTTTACAGAACTTTGAGTCGAAACAATAAAATCAGTCATCCTAATCACCCCCCCCCCCCCCCCCCAGTGCTCGTACGATACACCCCCAGCCACAGGGATCACTACACCAAGTATTTTACAGAAAAATAGCAGGTCAACTCATTTCTAGTGACTTGCGGGCCTTTCGCGTCTTACATCTTAATCTCTGGCTGCTTTGAAGCCTATTATTAGAGTTTATTTTCTTAGCTGGAGAACAGTGTGCTTTAATTTGCATAATGGAAACATACGGTGCGGGCCGCAGATCCCCGCGGTCGCCAGCCATTCCCGCTTTGTGATGACGCCCGCCGAAAAGCCGTTTCCCACAGAAAAAACACTCCCTTCGCCCTGCACCGCACACCAGATTAAAGATGCTAATCATTTTCCATTCCTTTACCCATTTACCTTCTTCGTTGCTATGAGGGAAATGTGCTAAGGCAGATAGGCTGTTAATTTGCTGATGAAATTCAAATCGCAGCTGGGGGGAGGGGAGATCACGCAGGTCTGCCGTTTTCTTGCTCTGCTGTGTATTTAGTCGTTGATAGCTCGTCGGCTGCACTCTGTCCCCGCTCCTTGCAGCTGCCTGGACCTGGAGCAGGCGGAACGACGGAGCCGCTGGTGTATGGAGAGGCTAAGCAGAGGGCAGGCCTCTACCAGAAGGTCAAGCAGAGGTGGTTCAGGGTCCTGCATGAGGCTGGCCTCGGGACTTGGGTACGGAAGCCCCCGGAGCAGGACCACTTCCTGGTGTGCGTGTGAGCATGGATGGGGGGGGGGGGGGTGAAGGTTTACATTCAGCCAACCCCCCCCTACTTCTCCTACACCGCTGCCAGTCCAGTCTCCCATGGGCTGGTGAAGTATGAGCTAAGATGCGTGACAATTACCCGCAATTAGAAAGAAAACCCAGCGCCAACCAAGCAAACTGCACAGAATATGGGCTGCAGAGAAACTCTGAAATGAGATGGTGGAGACGGGGACATTGTGAGACAGGCTAACACTGAAATGAAATGGCATTAGAGGCTTTATGAGACAGGCTAACACTGAAATGAAATGACACATAGAGGCATTGTCAGACAGGCTAACACTGAAATGAAATGGCACATAGAGGCATTGTGAGACAGGCTAACACTGAAATGAAATGGCACATAGAGGCATTGTGAGACAGGCTAACACTGAAATGAAATGACACATAGATGCATTGTGAGACAGGCTAACACTGAAATGAACTGACACATAGAGGCATTGTGAGACAGGCTAATACTGAAATGAAATGACACATAGATGCATTGTGAGACAGGCTAATACTGAAATGAAATGACACACTGCATGAAATGAAATACTGAAATGAAATGACAATGCATTGTGAGACAGGCTAACACTGAAATGAAATGGCACATAGACACATTGTGAGACAGGCTAACACTGAAATAAAGTGACAGACGCATTGTGAGACAGGCTAACACAAATGAAATGACACATAGATGCATTGTGAGACAGGCTAACACTGAAATGAAATGACACATAGATGCATTGTGAGACAGGCTAACACTGAAATGAAATGACACATAGATGCATTGTGAGACAGGCTAACACTGAAATGAACTGACATATAGAGGCATTGTGAGACAGGCTAACAATGAAATGAAATAACACATAGAGGCATTGTGATACAGGCTAATACTGACAGGAAACAGTAGACACAAACAGGCATTGTGAGACAAGCTGACACTGAAATAACACTGATTAGTACACTATTATTGCACTGAACTACTTAGTGCAGGTAGACTAAAGCTGTGCTCAGTCAGCCAAGTGGCATGAAATGTGACATTCTGACATTCAATTTTCCCCTCACTGCTCCCCGCCCCAGTCTCACTCAGAAAATAGGGGCAGATCTTTGCACCAAGGAAACAAATTTTGCACCGGCCTTGTATCCAGAACAAAACCCAAGAGTATAAAATCACATCAACCCGGTGCATTAATGGCGCCATTCAGTGCCCCCGAAAGTCGAGCCACATCATCTGCCGTCATCGCCTTTCTGTGGTACACCATGTTTCTTTAGCAGAGAGCACTCTTGGGATGGCCGTTATTCACGGCCCCCCCGCCCCCCGCGCCGCTTCGCCTCTAAAAGATGAGTGGGTCTCCTTAAGCATGGAGCTTATAAAACACCCAGTGTCAGGCGAAGCGAGTGACTCTTTAGCGTGCAGATAATGGGTATTACATGACCTGTAACAGCTTTGCCCCGGGCATAACCCGCGAGCTGGCCCACAGTAGGCACTGCCAGATGGAGGCAGCCATTTTGCAATTACCGTTAGCAAAGCCTATAAAAGTATATGAAAATTTTAATTACAAACAGTCTCGACGGCGGGAGCAGTGTTGTGATACATGGGCAGTACTGCCACCCCCCATCCCCACCTTAAACTTGTGAGCGAGATTACTTTTCCACCAGAAGCCTCAGACTGGTGTGTGTTTAACATTTAGTGCCAGTGGGCCTGACGTCTGGGCTCAGCCAGGCGGCCCAGGCAGGTCGCTGCGAGAGGCTTTGGGAGTCGTCAGAATTCACGACCAAAGCTAAAAGCTAAGCGCGTCTTGGAGAGCAAGATGGGGTCGGCTAAAAGAGAAGTGTCACCGTCTCTGTAATAGTACAAATCACTGAAAGACAACTGGTAATGTCTGGGAATGTTTGTGTACTACAGAGATAGTCTCCAAATATTGTCTCAGTTAAACCGCTATCTCTATAGTAAACAAACATTCCCTGGCATTCCCAGTTATTTCAATATTCATCATCTTCATCCATCCATCTTCTGTAACCACTTGTCCTGTTCAGGGTCACAGGAGGTTCAGAGCCTATGGACACAAGGCGGGGAACAACCCAGGATGGGGTGTCGACCCATGTCAGAATGCACTCACACACCTATGGGCAATTTGGCAACTCCAGTGAACCTCAGCATGTTTTTGGATTGGGGGAGGGGAGATAATGCAAATTCCATACATGTGGAAATATGGCAAAGACTTGAACCCTGTTCCAAGAGGTGTAAGGGCACAGTGCTAACCACTGCACCACCATGCCATCATCGTCATTGTTATAATCAAACATCTATCCCAAGTTTTCTATGACAACTTTGACAAGTTTGAAGCTTTACATATTTAACATGGAAGCTTTTACTCATAAACTTTTCTCTTTATTAGGATCCACAAAAGCATATTTAAGGCACCTCAGCCATGTCAGTGGTAGATATTGCTCAAACAGGAGTAGGGTTTATGTTGGGTTTATAATTTTGTATCTTAAGGGACAGTGACATCTAGTGGTCAGAAATTACATCTGCACTCAGACAAGTGCTTAAATCAGGGGTGGGCAATCGTATCCGCAAAGGGCCAGTGTCTATGCAGGTTTTTGGGATAACCTGTAGGTCAGCTGTTCAAACCCAGGTGTGAGGACTCTTCAGCCAATCAGTCGAATTTAGTGACCTAATTAGGGAGTTGCAGCGAAAACCTGCATATCCAATGGCCCTTTCTGGATAAGATTGCCCACCCCTGGCTTAGATCCACAAAGCAACCCATCTGCCCAAGAGGCAACTTAGTCTTTTACCATGAGGATAAGGTCAGGTCCCTAAAGGTGGTTTATCAAGCATCCAGCCTAATAAATAACTAAACTAATGTGCCACGAAAAAATCTTCCACTGGCATTTTTTAAGGAAAAAGACGAGTGTCACAGGTGTCACTTGACTAGCTGAGAACAGACATATTTGTTCAACTTTGAAGTGTCATCCTCACTCTGTCTTAAAACGCAGGTAAACGTGTAACTTACCCCGAGAGTGCAGCTCTCCGAATTCAGCCATGAAAGGCCATTCATTTCGTGCGGGAAAAACAATCACCAAATCACATGTCTAGGAGATTTATTCTGAGAATGAGTACAGAAAACCACTTGTGTTTCAAGGTGAACTTGCCTCAGAAATTCATGTATATAATGTGGATCTTTCCACTTGGCACCAAACCAGTTTTCATGTCACCCACTACGCTGGAATCCGTTCCGGATTTCCGTTCCCGTTCTTGTATTTGGACACCATGCAGATAATAGTGCGCGGTGATGAAACTTCACCAGGATGACACCGGATTCCACTGCACTGAAACCCCGAATCACAAGTGACTTTGTCTGATCCAGCCTGGTTACAGCAAGCAGCCCCTCATGCTTTGTGCATGAAAGTAATATATGTGTAAATAATTACATTTGAACGGTCTAATCAGAGCTGTGTTCCTAGCATTTGTTTATAAGACATAAAAAAAGAATACAGATGTAAAATATGTATAGTGAACTTCTGTACATTATCAATTGTTTTTTTTTTTGTCCTAGTAAATAAAAATTGTGAATTTAGTGAATGCCTGCCGATTTCTGCCTGCGTTGATCATTTGCACTAAAACAGACATGTGAGCAGAACATCCATCCAGAGCAAACAGGAATGATTTTCTACAGATTCGTGTTGATAAGGTAAATAAAAGTCAACAAATATGTCAGACAAACTAGCAAGTCTCAACCACAATGGCTAAAGATCCGCGGAATCCAGGTCTTGGACTGATATTCTTATTAACACAGGGATGCTGGGCATGTCATAACTTTGTAGTAATAAATGTAAAATATCATACGTCTGATTTCTGATGAATTGCTGTCAAATATGCAAATGTGCAGGGAGACAGGGTAGTGGGGGCAAGCCCTTCTTATGTGGGACTGCTCATGATTATGTCATTTCCTGTCTTCCTAAAGATGTTTTCTTGCCTTAACTGGCTAAACGTAAGCTGGCCCAAGTACAAGAATCAAGAGACTTCAAGTGACATTTTATTTGATTAGCCAAGCTTCTGGTGATCATGTGATCCTTCCTCCTAAATGCTGTTCTTAAACTGACTGAGAGGCAAACAGCATAACATTCCCTGCACTCACAGACAGAACATTTCCAGGGGAAAATATTTAATGTGTCCAGAGACATACAGACATCCATGTGTTGCTGGACTGTGGCTACAATGGGAACAACACTGAACGGGCAGTCCAAACGAAATACACACGAAAACCTGAGTATGAAAATATCTTCACCCAGTCAGCATTCAACAGGGAACAAGGTAAATGTTCAGATTCACAACTGCTACAAGAGTATACAGCATGCAGAACTCACAGCTACAAACAGCAGCTTGTGAGAGACATAACCTTGTATCTAATGTCATCCTGATTACAAATACAATATAAAAGCACATTCCCAGACTCAAATACCTCCACACCCATCTTTCTTTAAAACATACAAGGCTTACAAAACACATTTTTTGTAACATTATAATGGAGCGGAGGAACTGTGCACATCATTGAAAAATGACAAAGATCAACTTAGACCTTGTAAAGTTTCATATAAATGGTCATAAAAATGCAGTAAACAGCACATAAACCCAATAAAATACTGACAGAAAATGACAGCAAACCAAACTTGTGAAATAAAACGTGTCTAAACACAAAAAAAAAAACAGCATTGAAAAGCCTCTGCGCGCTTTTCATTCAGCTCAAAGAGCAGATATTTACACAGCTGCTAATCCCGCAAAACCAGCGGAGATTTGATTACGAGGGACTGTCACAGCTCACCAAGACTACACTGACTGTCACCTTCACAAACACATGCATATATCAAGAGACGACAAAATTATTCCTAAGGCTAACTGATACGACAGGTGCGATGCATATTTGGGGCTTTTCCCCTTCAAACATTTTCTGTGTATTAAAAATAAATATATATTTATATATTGCCTCAGTGTCCGGTTAATATCTCTTCAGAATGTTACAGCAGAATATTACTACGTCTCCTTGAATGAGAACTGTACAAAGTGACCTCAGCGATGTTACTGTGACGGATGTGTTTAATACAGACCTCTCTTTACAGAAGCATGTTGAAAGACACTAAAGCTACACAGAAAAGTTCCGGCCGTCACCGCGACGATACCCAAGTACACTGTTCACAGGCGTAGCAGTGGGGGGGGGGCCCCAGTGAGTGGAGGGAGAAGAACAGGACTCACACCATCTGGTCAGAATGTCGCTGTGGTTCAGTTAGCATCCAAAGCATTTTTTTCCCTTTCAAGTAAATCAAAGATGTAACACCATAGACACACTCAGCAGCGGTGAGTCTGCTGAAGTAGTTGCATTATATACCACCCTGTTACGCCAAGGTGGGTCCTCACTAACTATCCACACCAGACCACACATTTGTTGGTTCCTCAACGCTTGAGCGAGGAGGTGACTACTAGCTATCCGGTCCAATTCTCCCCTGCAGGGGGAGCTGTGGAGTCTACCGCCACATAAGCTCAGGCCAGGCGTCTCGTAACAGAAGCCGCGTAACGGGTCGCCTACCATGAAACTGTGACGCCGATTGCTGCGATACTGTCGGGGACCCAGCGGCGAGCCCGGGATCCTGCTGGCACTGCGGTGCACAGTCTGGATGCACAGTGCGTGGAAATTCAGGACAGACTGTGCCGCACAGCACCAGCGCAACGAAGACCACGACTCTGTACAGAGCATCCGAGCCGTCGTTTAATGTCATCATCATCATCATCAGCTGATCTGCTTTCTAGAAAAATACACCCTCATACAACATTCTACCACTCTTTTCAACAGTAGACAAAGAAAAAAAAAAGATATTGAATGAAAACAAAGGTGCAGAAGTTCTCGCATTCGGGCAAGTTCTAATCAAGGCAGCGGGGCAGGGAGTCCTCTCTCCTGTGATCCCGGGCCAGCGTCTCACTTCTCCTGCAGCAGAGCCGGGATGTTGATGTTCCAGCCAATGGCCTGTCGGTCAAAGCCGCAGGTGAACAGGTTGCAGGAGGGGTTGTCCTCGCTCCAGGCGGTGCAGCACACCATGCGTCGGTGCCCCTGGGGGAGACAGCAGATTGTCAGAACCTGCCCTGATGCTGCACTCCATGCCCTACATGCCCTACATGCAAGCTCCAAAAGCTGGTCCTCTGTAAGACAGCACAAGAGGAACTGAGGACTTAGACAAGAGGTGTTTGTGTTCAGGAGGAATTTCCAGGGTCTGGAACGTTTCAGTGGATAAGTGGCTTTAAAACCTCAGCTGAAATCTTAAAACCTCTATCAGTGTTTCCCAATCCAGTCCTTGGAAACCCTCACACAGTCCACGTTTTTGTTCCCTCCCAGCTCCTGGTAGAGTCACCCCACCACGTGGGCACCGGCCAATGAGGAGTGAGCGTCTGACGGCATGTTTTATCTGCGCAGGGAAGGGCCCAGTTACCTGTCGGTTACTGCGGGGCAGGCGGGCCAATCGGACTCCAGCCATGTCGAAGAGCCTGACCTGCCGATTGTCGTGTGGGAGGGCAATGAGCCGCTGTCCCACAGAGACACTGATCCTGCAAACATAGGAGCATTTCAAAAAACCTGAACTACGCTAAAAAGCAGGACAATACTCAAGATGAAGCAAAAACACATTTAAATGTAAAAAAAAACATAGGGCATTTTATGGCATTGTTAAAATACCAAGAGCATCCTCACACACAGTGATCTGCATATGCACACTGGGATTATGTACACCGAGATTAACCCGGAATTATGCAAACCAAGATTAACCCAAGATTATGCACACCGGGATTAGGCATTCCAGGATTATGACACTGAGATTATGCACACCAGGATTAAGTACACCGGGATCACGCGCACTGGGAACGGTGTCCTCACCGGTTAACGGCGGAGTCAGTGCGGATGGTTGCTATTGGAGACCTCATGTTCTTCAGATCCCACACCTTCACGGTGCGATCATCGCTGCCTGAGACCACGTTGTCGCTCATTGTGAAGACGGCAGATGTCACAGTGCTGTGGCACAGACATAAAGCGTCGTGATTTGGCGCTGTGATTTCACAGAAAATAATCCCAAGAAACATTTACAAGATTGACATAGAACAGGGTTCATACACTTTTTGATCAACAAATCTCCATGACTTTTCCATGACTTCTCCAGGACTGCAAGCTAAATTTCAAAGAAACATTTTTTGTTCAACCCATTCAGGAAAGGTTATGTGATCATCATCGCATGATGCCATTAAAAACATTTACTTTGCGTAGAGGAACCAGCTGTTATGACCTCACATTAATCCTTTGGATATGGATGTACCTTCCACTGCTTCTCTCTTGTTCAGACACACGCTATCAAAAAAGTCAAGCATAGTTTAAATTTCCATCTGGTCTAATAATTGTGAGCTGAACAATTACTAACCAACTATACTATCTTTTCTAGCTAACACCAGATAGAAAGTCATTCATTTATTCCTTATATTTACAATAACAAGAAACAATCAATAGTTGTAAATGTTAGTGCGAAGACAAATTATTTGTGCGCATAAACGCGATTTTACGCATCATAAAAGTAAGAACAAAATAATGTTAACTTGAAGCATACCCAACATGTTATAGAATGTGTAAAGTTGAAATATCAGACATAATAATAATGCTATAAACCAGGAGTATTCAACTAAAATTTATAGAGGTCCAGTTAGAGAAAAAATCTTGAAGCAAAGGTCCGGAAGATCATAATGTCTAACTATTTAATAGTGTGATATATATTTAAGTAGCCTATTAGTTGCATCAACATTGTATGTAATCAGTACCTGACTGTCAATCAAATTAATTCAGTACAATTCAAAAACGTTTTGACATTATTTATTGTCACGTAAACTTCGGCCAGCTGGCTGGAGTGAGATTTTCAATTCGAGATGTCTGCACACACGTAAGTTCTTACCTTGTAAATAGTCTGGTTTTGTATTTAACCGTGTAAATACACCTTTGACGTAGTTAATTTTAGGTTTTATAATGGAATAATATAGATTTGCCGTAAGATTTCCAGCATGAGTCTGAAAGCGTGTCATGCCAGATGCTTGAGATTTGGCAACCCTGAAAACATAAATTTTTTGTTTCACATGAGTTTATTTATATAACAGATAACATTACTTTATACATATGTTAAAATGCAGAAACTTCAACGAACATGAAATCAACGATAAACTATGTTTATTTATCCAACTTGTTATATAATATATATTGTATTTGAAAACTTTTCAGCTTCACGATTTCAGGAGAGCGCAGCCACTCTGTTAGGAACATGAAAGGCACATTAGCGCAGACAAAGGCTGCATACGTCTTGCTTGGCGGTCAAAGGCGTTTGACGTTCATTGGCGTGGGAAACGGCGGTTCTACTGCTAAACCTCTACCCGAAAAGACTACAAACGCTGCGCCGGTTAAAATAAAAGCGCCCCGTCAGGTTTTAAATAATAACTAAATGTTTTGGCTGTCGGTCCGGGTCCGTATGGGACAGCTTCTGGGTCCGGACCCGGACCGCGGTCCGCCTGTTAGTGACCTCTGCTATAAACGAATAATGCCGCATGTAAACATGCAGCGAGGAAGGTGTGTGTCGTAACTGTTAGCACCTGCGTAGAAATCCATCCATCCATCCATCCATTTTCTGGAACTGCTCATCCTGGTCAGGGTCACGGGTGCAAGGCAGGGAACGACCCAGGACTGGGTGCCAACCCATCGCAGGGCACACTCACACACCAGTCACTCACACACTGGGAGAAACAGGAGCCCCCACACAGGGAGAACATGCAAACACCACACACATGGAACCCCAGCAGAGACTCGAACCCGGGTCCCAGAGGTGTGAGGCAACAGTGCTACCCACTGCACCACCACGCCGCCCATGTGGGGAACTATAAGATAATAAAGACTTTATACCTATTGTCAAAGTGTAATTTTATATATTAAATATGTTCCTTCCAGTAACCACTGGAATGACTCTCACCTATAAGATGTTGGGTACACTCCAAGATAATATTGTTTCTAACACAGGATATTTTGGCAGGCAGAGGTCTATAGCGTCTCCTAGAGGGCATCAGCTAGAAGAGGTAGTGAGCAGGGAGAGAGTTGTCAGAGATTTGTTTTCTTTGCCCTTCTCATAGTACGATTGTGATAAAGTGACTCAGCTAATGGTTGGGAGGGGCAATAATCGGATGATTTATTGCCAATACGCTGGAGCTTTTTGCATGCGACTGAGCTACAGTACCGAACTGTTATGGATGAAGTCAGCATGCTCTCAGTTATGCCAGTGTAAAACTGAAGGAGACGACTTCATTTTACTTTGAACTTTTTGAGCTGCCTCTGCTGACCTTATTTGGTAATGTGGCCCGCGCTGATGTTCCATTTAAGAGTATTGCCCACGCGAGTGCTAAGATATTTGAATGTGTCGGTGATAGTTATGGGCTATCTTGAAATGTATATGGGGCTTTTGGGGAGGGGAGGGGGGGGTCTATGACTGAAATCTATAATGATTTCTTGCGTTTCAGATGTGTTGAGCTGGAGGCTGTTGCTTGGCACCAGGAGACTGCTTGGGCTACCTAGACTACCTGGGCTATCATGTCTGCACACATACACACCAAAAGCAATGACATTTTGATCACATTTAAAGATTTTTACTCACTGTATACCATGCCAGATAAAAGCCTCCTTGGAGGACAATATTAGTTTAACAGGAACATGCGTGAACTTGTAAACTCCAAGGAGCCGTTTAATTTTCCTAGTTTATAAACTGTAATACTCCACATTTATAAACTTAATCTCTGGTTGTCTTCTTAAAAGCATTATTTGTTTATATATCAGTTTCTGGGCTGAAATGTCTTGAACAGGCCACCAACATGAACGATGACCTTCCATCACCACCCATTATGGGTAAAATGTATTTTTTTAATCTATGATAGTTTATCGCATTAAGGATAATATTTTGAATATTAAAAACCCCATGGCAAAAAAAGTATAATTAGCTTCAAAAAAGCTACACTGACATCCATGGAAAATAAACTACTTATACTTCAAAATATACTACTTATACTTCAAAAAAAAAAAAAAAAAACACTGTGATGAGATTACTACAATTTCACTTAGATCTTAATATAATCCTTCCATGGCATGTTTTAATAAATAAAATTGGAAGAAAATCATCTCTAAACTACCAAGGGAAAGAATGCTGTCACTCATTGCACTGATGGTTCCCAAGGTCACTGGCCCTGAACCTACGAGATGGTTTTTTTTCCATTCATCCATCTTGCATGACATCACATCCAGTACAAGGTCATGGAGAGCCTGGAACCCATTGTAGGGAACTCTGGGAACAAGGCTCTGGGTGGGAATGCCAGTCCATCACAGGGAACACACACACACACACACACACACACACACACAGGTTTGTAATTATAACTTTGTAGGGACTCTCCATTTGTTTCTATGGTGAAAACTAATAGATCTTTGTGGGGACCATTTTAAAATAACAGCTTTTTATTGCATTGTGGGGGACATTTGGTCCCCACAATGTCATATAAACCTAATCCACACACACACACACACACACACACACACACACCCTACAAACAATTCTGAGAGACAGACTCACCTAACCACATGCTTAGGAACCGTAAGAGGAAAAAACCGCAAAATATGCAAACTCCTCACAGAGAGGCAGGGTGGGTTTAAAACGCCCCACCCCGGGGGTGTGAAGTAACTGCCATCCAGCGAGGCAGCGTATTACGCCCTAAGAAGTCCCTCCCCCTTCCTAAACCGGTATGCAGTATCTACCAAGGTCCCGGGGGTGGTGAACTCACTCTGTGTGTCCCTGGAAGACGTTGACAGAGTGGATGGAAGGATCCCTGAAGTCCCACAGCCGGAAGGTGGTGTCCCGGGAGGAGGTGACTACCAGGCGCTGGGTAGGGTGGGTGCAGCAGTGCGTCAGCTCCTGGTCATGCCCTGGAACAAAGACACAAGCCCGAGAAGCTCTTTGGTTCCGTCAGCCTTAATCCCCTTCTCCATTCTCCTCTTACTTTTATGTTAATGGCTCAGCGGCACTTGAAGCTCCATTTTTCAAATTACCGCGATTCTGCCCTTACAGCCGCAAACTACCTTTTCCGGCTTTCCCAGAATCAGATAACGCTCCCGAACGCTTCCCTTGACCGCCCCCAGTTGCTAGGCGACGGCTCGCTCCATCGCGAGCCTGTCCCATCCCGTACCCGTCAGCGAGTGGACCAGCTCGGACGTTTCCACGTCGTACAGGTTGGCGGCCCGGTCCCAGGAGGCGGTGACCGCCTGCTTGCCCCCCACCAGCCAGTCGGCGCAGATCACCACGCCCTGGTGGCTCCTGAGCGTGGCGGAGGCCAGCCGCAGCGTGGGACACTCGCTGGGGCCGTCGGGGTCCCCCTCCACCTCATCTTTGTCTGAGAAGTCAACCTCCTCATCGCAGGGCGCCTGACAGAGGATGGAGTCCGCAATCAGAGGCCACATCACACAGCCACATCCACAATAATCCACATCCACAATAATCCACATCCACAATAATCCACATCCACATGCTGATAAATTCTGGGTGAATTTCAATACCAGGAACACAAAGGCATGGACATATTTTTCCTTTTTTAACTAGATTATGCTCGAAAGAGAGACTTCAGACTGTAGGGATTCCAAAAGCCCAGGGAACGTTTATATGCAGGCTCTGTTCCCTTCACCTACAGCCCATGACTGTGAAGATGTGGGGTTTCTTTAAAAAGATGGAAATTGCCCAGAGGGGCCCTGGAGACTGAAGCGTTGTACATCTGCTGGATCGGGTCCAGTGGATAGTTCAGGTCCAGGAAATATAAATCCAGACCAAGATTTAGTTTCAGCCAACTAGTTGAATCCTCTGGGACTGTGACTCTTTATACTCAAGTGGTCGGTCGAAACAAAACCTTGGTCTGGATTTGTACTCTCTGAACCTGAACTTTCAACCTCTGCTGGATGGTATCGTTTAGCACGGCGCCGTCGGCTTGGAAAAGGCCAGCCAGCCCCAGACACTCACGCTGACTTCCGGCACGGGGGCGGCCATGGGCAGCTGCACCATGTACCTCCAGATGTGAGCCGTCTGGTCCCCCGAGGCTGTGAAAGGAGGCACAGATGGGCCCAGAACCAAGGCAAAGGGGCAAGACCCAGCTCACAACTCCCTTATGGGCGTACGGCAGGTACAGGAGGGTACGGCAATCCTGAACACCAATATTAGCAGATTTTAGAACATAAACCACATAAACAGAATATTGCTAGAGATTAGAAATGTTTATTCTGAGGGCGAAGGGAGTCAGAAACACTGACAGTAATGGAGACAAACTCCACCACCGTTAAAAACCCAGAAGAACGAAAGGGACCAAACTTTTTCTTTAAATGGGGTTTACAGTAATGAGAGTGTTTCCTGACCGAAGGCGGGGCCTGTCGTTAGACGTGACTCATGACACTGGTATGACATATAAAACACAGCTGGGCAAAATGCCAACAAAACAGGTGGAGTCAGCTACAGAGAGAGCAACCTCGTTTGTGTAGCGGTGAAAATCTTTGCTTGTGTCCAGAAGGCCATGGGTTCGAATCCCATTACTGTTAGGCCCTGGGACGAAGCCTTCAATCCCAACTGCTGCAGTAGAGCTCAGCACTGGCCAATCCTACTCTCTGATCCCTCACCTGTACATTACTTTTTGTACAAAAGAATCTGCTAAATGCAGAAATGCTCTCATACCTGTTAGAGCCATCTGCTCAGTGGGATGAAACTTAATTGAGTTCACTGCAAGAAAAAAAAATCATAATATTATTAAATAAAATATAAACATATGTATTTTACAGTGGAAAAAATGACATGGGAACATTAAACATGAATTCAGAATACAGTGATTCTGGACATGATACATCTTCTAACAAAACAGGCGAGATCTGATGGAACCAAGTTGGACTGGATTCAAAGCTCCAATCACACTGGATTCAAAGCCCCGATAACACTGGATTCACTGGATTTAAAGCTCCGATGAATCTGGATTCACAGCTCTGATCACACTGGATTCTCCTTCGAAGATGTGTACCACCAAAGCGACATGATGCCGCGGCTTCAGACCAGATGGGGCCCTTGGTGTCGGCTGTCGCAGTGAGGCGGCGTCTCACCTGAGCCGGCGTGGCCGACGTATTTCAGGAGGCACTTCCCCGTCTCGATGCTCCACAGCATGGCACTGTGGTCTGAGAAGCAGCGCAACCAGATTTCAGACGGCATGTATTACAGAAACAGCTGTTGTCTTTGCCCTCAGTCAACATTTATGGATATTTAAAGCGACCATTACACAGCCTTCACATCTGTATTATATGCTTGTATATAATAAAAATAGATTCCATGCTTAATTTAAGCATTATATTCAAGTCATCACCAGCAAGGTCAAGGGACAAGAGAAAAAAAGCCACTTTATGGGAAACACGGTATTTTAAGAGATATTTTTAAACACTTTTTCTGTAATTCGTACAAGACATACACAATGAGTGTCGTTTTGTGTAACAGCAGGTATTCTTTGAGAATTGATATGTGGGATAGAAAATACCCTCCAGTTCTAGAATGTCCTATATCTATATTATATTTTATATATGGAAGAGAACTTATTGATCATCACTCACAAATATGGACACACACGGAGGGTTGTAGGGGGGGGGGGGGTGGAGGGCTGTCCTCCTACCTGCCGAGGCGGTGCCCAGGACCACGGGCGCAGTGCGGGTAACGCCGACATCCCAAATCCCGTCGCGGTGACCCACATACTCCCGCACCAGCTGACACACGGCCCGGCTGGTGGTGGCCTTGAAGCTGGACACGATCTGGGTGGTGGAGGGGGAAGAGAGAGATAATCAAGCCATCACACACAGACCTTCCAGGCTTGAAACAGAGCTGCGTGGAGGGTGGGGGGGGGGGGGGGGGGGTGACAGTGAGGGGACAAAAGCAGAGCCAGCAGTGACAGGGAGTGACTAAATCGCCTAGTGACGAATGCGGCCATCTATAAGCTTGCTAAAACGGAACAAACCAAAAATCTATAACATTCAAAAACAGCCTTAGTCTTTCCATTATAACCACAGCTTGACACAGTTGGAAATAAAGATCCTTTTATATTTCTGCAATCAAAAGAAACCACTTAAAAGTACTTTAGGCCGGAATATCGGTGCAGCTTCAAATCAATCTCACAGTAACGAAGGCCAGCGGAGGATCGAGAAAGATCATCTGCCAATCAGGTATCTTAACAAGACTTTAAGGCTTTATAACATATAAAAATGGGCCTTGCTTTACGGGAGCCCTGCTGCTTTCTGGGAGTGGCAGTACGGGAACAATTGGTGGCCATTTTCCCCTGGATCTTCTCATTCATATCACCTCACGTTCACCTCAGAAAACTATTACCCAATAATACAAATACCACGTTTTAAAATGTTTCTCTTTTTTTATTCCCCAAAATAAACATTAAGGCCAATCATACATTTTTATTTTTTATAAAGGAAAGTATTCATTTTGTTAATTATACTGAAGTAATCTGCAATTATGGACAATGGCTACAACTGCTAAGTAAACGGAGAGGGAAAACTACAAAACTACAAGCGACAAGCAATCAAACTGCCTACAAAACAACAACAATAATTTCCAACTTTGGAACTTGTGAATTTCCAGCTGTGATATTAAGGGGTGGGGGTGGGGTGGGGTGGGGAGCAGGTGGTTTACAGAAAAGCTTTTTAGCAGTCAGTCGTGTCTGTAAACAACAAAGCAAAATTTGCCAAAGTAAAATTAGAAAGCCAGTCTTGATTGGCAGCGAAAACATTTTAAATGGTCACGCAATCCCAAACCAGTAGCGCCCACTGGGATCTATCACTATTCCTGAGAAACTTACAAGAAAATTGGCTGATAATTATTCGCTTCTATTTTTTCACTGCGATTATTTTCACTGCAATCAACACATGAGGTGGTATTGCCTTCCAGAAATTTCCTCTGGCCCTTAGCCTCCCAGAGACTGTGGGCTGCGCGGCACTGGGCCTCTTGGCCAAATGCAGCTGTACAGTGTCAGGAAACCTTCGGACGAGGCAAGGAAACTCCACCCACGGATTCAGGGCCTCAGCCAGAAAGGGACTGTTAGCCTCAGATAACATACTGTTAGAAAATCTATTACGGAAATTAGATTAAAAAAATAATAATAATAAAAAAATACGTGTGTCATCATTATTCAGTGGTTGCGGTGCTTTAAGGTCACGTCATAATCCACACATCAATATCCTGTTTAATGCAGTCTGAAAATAACTAAATGAGTGTAAATACGTGTATCCTCAGAAAGACACTTCTCCCCGGAACTCTGCACAAACCGTTTCTCAACATTATGAAGTTTAGTTGGAGGACAATTTGGCTAAAATTCACATTGTGGGGGTGGTGGGTTGCAGAGGACACCATGTTTATGAAAGTGGAGGCAGACACAGAGATGATGTCAAAGAAAAGTGTTTATGGGCAGGAAATAGGTAAAAAATAAATAAATAAATAAAACAAACAAAAACTTTGGGCTTTGAATCAGATGGGGTCAGAGTAGTGTGACTGTACATATATGACCGTACAAATTGAAAATTACATTTTCAATTTAATACAACAATGCTTATTTTGCAAACTAAAAAGCAACCCCTCTTCTGACACATTTAAGTAAAAGACCCCCCCCCCCACTCTGAAAAACAACACCACCACACCCTTAAGACGCGAGTACGTCTCAAGCACTATGGGAGGACACCAGGACAGAGACACCACTTAGACACGTGGCGGATGCAGCGGACCCATTTCAATGTAACCGTGGCAACACGAGCTACATTAAGCTGCTGAAACGGACAGAAGGGTTAAACATGGCAAAGCACGACTAGCTCTGCTGCTAGTTATTCACGCTACCTATAACTGGCCCAGAGTTTGAGATCACCACATCAATAAGCCATATTCTTGCTTGTTTTGCACCAATGACAAGTTCAGCCGGAAAAATTAATAATATAATATAAATAATATTAATGCTAGACTTAATAGTTTCCTATGAAGATACTATTCAAACTTCCAGACAGAATAACATTTTGTTCCCTTGCATTCCCTTGGGTTCCTTTTAATGTATTAATAAACTCTCAGCAGAGGTGAAAACAGCAAAAATGTGACTCGTCTGGTCTGTTTCAAACAGCCGTCCAGAACAGACCCCGCTGTGCTAATTCACAGTGAGCTGCAGAGCTCCTCTCAGGGAACCGCGACCATGAGACGGGCACCCAAGCGCTTCCCCCGGAAACACGCCTGTCCCCGGGGGGCCGCGCCAGACCCCCGCTCCCAGGGTGAGCTTCCCCGAAGCCGTCCTCAATGTTCGGGGCCAGCTGCGAGTCTGAAAAAGCTGCGGATTCAGAAGCTACATATTGGCTAAGCTAGACAAATTCTGGATTAGAAGCTTTGGTTATGATCATTTTAAAATGTGTCAAAAAAAAAAATGTATTCAAAACATATAAATCTTCAAGAGTCTTAGATTAAAAAAAAAAAAAAGGAGTAACAACAAGCCCACTGTAGAGCCGGTCATGCATACTGGTACACGGGGAAGACGATCCGTTACCCATGAGTCACCCCACAACTCCCAGTTTCCCACACTGAAGTTGCGTGGTCCACCTACTTTGCCATGGAAAGAATGTGATCGCTATATCACGGGTGAAAGAAGAGAGCAGTGTAAATCCACAGGCAGCGTATAGCAGTTTAAATCCACATGCCCAGTGTATTTAAGTCATCAGTCATCAGTTCCGTGCGTATTCTCGCATTGTAGAGAGCTAGCTAACTCATCAACGATCTGGCAGCACTGCCAGACACGTCATTTCAGGAGGCGATATTTCTAAAGGCATCCAGAAACACAGTCCGCCTTCGTCTTTGCGAACGCAATGTTAATAATACCGATATTTTAAAGGAGACGCGATCGCAGACATATATCGACGGGGTCATTTCTAACTCGATTCAGTGCGCCGACTGACAGGCGATCACGGTCGTCTTTACCTTGCTTGTGGATGCTTTGTACGTGGTCTTCAGTTTCTGAGAGAGCTGGCTGGTGCTGTGACTCGCTGTGCGTTAGAAAAGTGTGAGAGAAAATCGACAAAAAAAGGGGGGGGGGGCAGGAGAAGACATTTAGCAGCAACTCAGGTAGTTTCCTAAGCCATAACTACACAAAGTACAGGAAATTGATACATACTGAAAAACAGGGAGGTATTCCACAAAGCAGGATTTCCCAGTTAGCTGGATAACTTAAGCCAAAACGTGAAAAACTATCCAATAGGAAGCACGGCAAGTGACATTCCTACTGGAAAATCCTAACATTTGGCTCAAGTTATCTGGTTAATGAAGATATCCTGGGTGGTGTTCCACAAAGCAGGATTTCTTGCTTAGTCTGATAACTTGTCAGATTTAAGGCAGTCTGAGCTAAATGTTAGTGAACAACGATAAAGTCAATTTAACCCCCCCTCCCCCCCCCCCGATGTTCTCTAACAAAAACATAGATACATGCTGAAGAAAATAATTCTTGTACTGAAATCAGCACAATACTTAAAAAGGTTTTCGTGTCAAACCTTTCGTTTTCAAAGCGCCCTTGGTCAGGTCTCCCCCATCGACAGTTTGTCCATCCGCTGACAGTCTGTCGTTCAGCGTATCGATTTCCCGGCGCACTGTGGGGCAAGAAAACTGTTGCTGTTAACCGCTAACTGCTAACCGCTAAGTATCACCCAACTGCAATCCAGCCGGAGGTGTCAACAAACAGAATGCAAGTCTGGAGTTTTGCGGTCAGACATTTCCACCCCTAAACGCAACAGAATATTCCCTCGCAGAGGTTCGGCAAAACTGGTCCCACGGCAGACCAAGCTCACAGACCCTCAACTGTCTAGTTCAGCTCACGGTTTAAAGATCAGAACCCAAATGAATGATGTGTGGCGTCACACTCGTACTCACACTCGATGTTTTCAATGTAGAGGTTTTCAAACTCTCTCTCGATCTGGCCGAAGAGATCCAGAAGATTGCTTCGGACAGACATGGGTAGCTTAGAATCCTAAAGACACCAAGATTCAAGTTGGTTCGTAAGACTGGCTTCTTTAGGTACCGGGACAGGTCAGGTAAAGTGGGTGATGAATAGATGTTAATATGTACGTATTAAGTGAAAAGATTAATAAAACATTCGAAATACATTCGGGTTGATTCCTGACTCGTCTGCAAAACATAATCTGCTTCAAACAATATGTGCTGTGCATCACATAGAGGGCAAAATATATATAATAACAGAAAGAAAAACTAACTCGGATACAAATATTAACATGCAAATACATAAGCCATAAATATGACAGTTATAACCCAACTGGAACACCAGAATCTATAAAGTCTCCCGGGAAAGAAAGATAAGCACAGGAAAACACGAAGCCTCTTAGTCGCCAAAGGTGAGCATTGACATGAGGAAAATGCACTGATCCATTTTCAATAACCACTGCAATTAGGGCTACAGACCCTCTCATGGATAGCTTTTCACAAAATTCAAAGTACACTTTAGACTAAAGGTCAGCCGTAGCAGTAGCAACCATATGATTTGACGGTCATAATTGTATGTATGGTTTTAGTATTTTAACTCAAATTAATCCGGAGGAAAATATACTCTGGATGTTTTCTTTCTCCATATTGAACAGCATACTGCATATAAATAAAATGTTCACCATTTGTAGACAAGAATAACACAAAAACTTGGATATGCCATTCTATCTTCTGCAAGGCCAAAAAGAAAAAAATAATATTAAATCATACCAACAAGTGCAAGAACAACTGACATTCAATGGGCAACTTCAGCTTTTCTGAAGACTCATCTTACCTCCATTCTGAGGGGTAAGTTGTTCCCGGAATATTGTATTCCAGTGGGCTAGAAATATTCAAAAAATATTTAAAAAGCCTGAATGACAATTGCAAAAAGAAATGGCAGACATTCGGGTTGACTCCTGAGTTTGCGCTGGGTTACAGGAAACCTGATTCAGGGACAGATGGCGAGACCTTATCCTAACCCTAACCCTAACCCTGTCTGAACCAAAACATAACCTGGCTGGCGGCAGTGAGAGCCCAGCTCGGGATTTCACAGAGGCATTTGTTCACGCCAAGTTTCGACTGCCACTGTGTTTAAAATGATGGCCAGAGACCTAATGCAGATGGAGAGCAGCAATTCGGGATACTGATCCGTCACAGAGATCAATACCATCCGACACTAAAAATACCACTTGATGAGTCTTGAATTTAAGGACAGTTTAAAGCTAATTTGGCAAAATTAACATTACACAAATCTGCAGGTGCCTCACATTCATTAACTACTCTAAATTTTACAAGTAAAGAAGCAGAAGATGGACTGCTACACTAATTAGTGTGCAACACTCAAAAATCAATACCTCCCCAAATAACTATAACATCATCCAACCGCGACACAAAATTATAATAAAACAGTTGTCAAACGATCACCCACAAGGTGAACTATTCCAACAAAGCCTTCTCTTCAGTAGGTAAAGATTCCAGTAAAACAAATATGGACAATAACCTGTAGAGACCACACACACAATCTCCAGTAATTCCTCTTCAGTATGTTTATAATTCCTTCTGAAGGAAGAGCTCATTTCAAGGTTACAGGGCGTTGAAAAGAGGATGAGAAGGATGAGCAGTTGTAAGCGGAAAAGCGAACAAACAAAGACACAAGAAAAAGGCTCCAGGCGATCTTTGGGGTGAAGTTTGAAGATTTGCAGTATTTGCGACATACAGCCATTTAAAAGTGACGCAATCCACGTCATGGGCTGGATTCTGAGCCGCCTCAGCCAGAAAATCACAGGTTTATTAATTACATTGACAGCTGGGTGTTTACTGAGCCATTAAATGGTAAATACCACAGCTGCGGGATCATCAGAAGCTGCCTCGCTGCCTTTTTAGTGACCTGGGACTAATTCTCTGCCACCCATCTAGGCATCATCCCCACTTATGCCAACCTTACCCATAACGACAATCAATGACTGCTTAAAATAACACATTTTATAATATGGTCAAAGAACGTTAGTATTATTGTTCTAGATTAATAAATATCATTACCTAAACACGTCCCAGAATGAGGGGCTTGCCTGGCTGAAAGTTATGATATTCAGAAATACAGATCAGTTCCATTTAGCAAGCGATACATCCCTTGTCCAAGGAAGTAAAACGGTTGCCATGGCCACAATAATGGACATGTCATCATTTTAGGGCAAGATGCAATCATTGTGAAAAGACCCAACTGTGCAATATCATGCCCCATTCCCGTCAATATGTTTGTAATTACAGCTTAATTCAGCTGCCATCTTACAAGAATTTAGAAAATAAAATAAACTGATCATACTTCTGATCGCATGCTTCATGATTTCATGGCTATTCCACTTCACAGAGGTTGATAAAAGACAATCTGAACTGAATCTAAAGAAAACTTTTGCATCAGTTCATGTATTTCAATCCATAACCTTTTTAAGATCAGGAATAATTTTCAAAGCGTATATGTGATTTTTCCAAGGCATTTGCAGCATCAGTCTCATTAGTACCCTGTACACAAAATGAGGTTTCTTCAAGTAGTTACCATTGCTTTTGGCAATCACTTCAGAATATAGCAGGGAGGCTATTCTGGGAACGCTTTTGGCTATTGATGACCAAATGTCCTGGCAGCCTTATCGCCAATGAGCCAGAGTCTATATAAAAAATAACGTTATAATAACCAGCTAACCAGTAACCGCTGTTGCTGGCAAATGCTCCAAATCCCTCTGATCCCAAAGCACATCTAAAAACACAATCATGTACCCCAGCGGCGCTGCGCTCAGGCTCCCACCTGCGCGTCCACGGCGTCCCTCAGCGTCCCCGGACGCTCCTGCTCCGTGCTGTTGGTCCTGCGGATGGAGAGGCTGTGCGACTTGCGCTTCTGCTTGGCTCTGCGGACGCCCCCGCCGCCCCCCGCGCTCCCACCTTCAACGGGCATAACTCCTCAGCGCCGGCCTCCGCAAAAAGCAGAGAAACAAACTCCTACGCCCAAACTACAACACATGACAATGTTCCGTCATCCTTCTTTCGTTTTGTCTAATGAACCAGTGACAAAAACAAAATCCTTCGCTTCTATTGAGAAGAGAATACAGCACATCTGTTAACGGAATTCAAATGCCCACCTACAGACAGGGATACATCACCTCTTACGACACAACTTTATACAGGTTTTCAGAAACACCGTTGCACAATTATATATAGTGATGATGATTACATATTTCCTTATATATTGCCAATGGTGATGGGAAACAAAGTTGCTATAACTATTCTGCTAATACTACCTCTAGATGAAATACAGTGATGATCTTCAGCATTACAGATCCAAATAAGGGGAAAAAACGTTTCCGTAGAAATCTTATTATACTATACTATAAAAAAAAGACTCCCTTTGTGTCCCGTGTTCCCTTCTCCTAGCCCTAGTTGTCCTGTCCTCCCCAATCCCTCCTTCCCTTTCACTTTGTTGCGCTCCAACCCTAGACTGGACCGTAACAGATGTGACAACCATTTTGTGACGCTGAATATCAGCGTCTGGGAGCGTATGCATATACCTGTCAGTAAATGTCAATTATCCAAGCAGTTCCATGGTTCCTAACGTATCACTGGGTAAATAAACGGATTACTCTCTTGCCTCATAAGACGCAACATGCAGCAATGTTTTCGGTAAATGTTGCTCACATTTGCTAATTAGCTTGGCTGTGGCTGGAAATGCTCTCATTTAAGGTCATAAAAGCTGCGCGATCAATTACTACATTAGAGCTCCCATTCTAATATCTAGCGGAGCTAAGTGGTAGAAACACACGTCAATGCTAACCCAATGTAAACACACACAGATCTAAGGCCATGTCATTTTAAATAATTCTCATATCACTGGTTGACTCGACTAAATATTCTACCAGTTAAACAGCTGACGTAACACAAATTGTACCGATGTATTAAATTAGTACACAACCGCTTAAACAATTAACAAGATGTGCCTTTCAACTTAGTGCACAAATGCATGGTTATTTTCAACATCACCAGGTTACAACAGTATGATTACCAAAAGTACTGTTAGGTTATATAATTCCACATAATAATTAACCATGAAACCGAATGTGCATGAAATGTGTCAGGAGGACGATCTGCAATTCAACAATGTCACCTGCAGTTTCAAAATCCGAGTCATCGTCTTCCATACCCCTTAAGTACATAATGTCCCACTAGGACACAGCAAAACAAAGGACGGGTCATCAGCAAATTACAACCTTACCGTTAAACCCCGATCTAAAATACTGTCTTGGTGGCTGCAGAAAAATAAAAAGTCAAGTGTGTCCTTCGGGTAGGCATTCTGCGATTGCAATGGTACGCCATCTCCCGTTTTGACGTTACTTTTCCACCCGTGTCAGCGCGACTTGCCCTCTATGTCACGTGACGTGCATCTGTGTCATGTGACCGGCCCTCCAGTCATCCGCGCACAGACGTCATAAATATATAAGTCGGCTGCGCGGCACTTGCGGTTTGTCTTTCAGTTTTAATGTGTGCGGTGAGGTTATGAAACGAAGACAGTGATTAAATGTAACAAATTGTATCCATGTATTTCTTATACATATGGATTAAACGTTTTATATATATGAAGGATATCGAGATTTGTTGAAATGTGGATGAAACTGCAGTCTCAAACTTTTATCGCTACCTTTTTAGAATCCTCTTGAATTCGAATTACCGTCACCTTTGATAAAGATTAACAGAAAGACCATGTTTACAGAAATGCACATTAAATCGTTAACATATTTGTACCGGCCGATATTTGTTGAAATCCTCATAGCGATCCGATATGGCAATTTTTTTGGTCGATGTTGACGTCCGCCATTTAAACTTAATACTGAAAGTTAGCAGCACCAGAGCTAATGACATATCTACTAAAATGACAGCGATAACTGCATAAGATGAAATGGCATTTTCCGTACTGAGGGACGAGGGATTTCGTCGGCTCATGCATCTCAAGGAACAGTGGAGCCCGATCCGAAAATAGAAATCAACTCGAGTCCAAAACAGGACGGCATCTACTAACTAGTTGTTTCACTGTGGTATGAAAAGTAACAAAGTTTACATATTTGACATTTTTCTGTAAAGCAAAATACAAGTGAGGAAACCATGAAGCCACCAGTATCCTTTGACCCGCAGATTGTATAGGTGTTAAACCCATGACCTTGCTTCTTAACCCGCCCGCTAAAGCTGGCCTGCATTGTCTGGACATCAACCCCAAGTCAGTTGTTTGGAATGCAACTTTGCTAGCCACTGGACAACAAAGATTATTAAGTAACATTAATCACCTTTGGGGCAGACAATCACCTCGACACTTGCAAATCGTTGTTAAATGTAAACCACCCAATAAAACACTCATCGTAGGAAACTCAATCCCGATTGACTACACACACGCTTGTTGTCCATATAACCTTGTCCACTGCTTATAGATCACAATCTATGGAGCACATGTTGGAAAGTGTATTCAAGAAAAGTTTTATGCAAGATACCACAATAATGATTATTTACGTTTGACAAGCTGTACATGATGTTGCTGCCTGACAGACAGGTTTTTCAAAGACGTTGAAATGAATCAAATTATATCTAAATGTGTTTTGCATGTTTGTTATATCTTCACAAATTGTATTGCATATCTGATTTCTGATACTGGTCCCGTTGTCAAAGAACAAGGGACGTTACCGACGATGGCGCCATCCGTAAGTGTCTATGGTCCGATGACGTGTTTTAAATCCTGTTCGGTTTGATTGGTGCGCTCTTTGGGTCTGACGATCCCACGCTGCGCGAAGGAGGTACTAGGTATGGTGTCCGACAAGGGACAAACCTAAAAACCATACCCGAGGTAAAACAGTTCACTTCGAGAAATTTAAAGATCGTGCACCAAAAGCATAGTTTACGTCGTGTCTTTAAATACGTACCCCTGCCCAGGTAATCAAGGAATCAGACGGAAATAAATTAATCAAAATTGCCTGTATTCTTTTACGACATCACGAAGTGTTTGCGTGACCATATTGGGATCCTGTTGTTTTGCAAGGACCGACAAAGATGCCAGAAACAAGCACAGATAACTTGGACGAGAAGCAGGTCCAGCTTCTCTCGGAGATGTGTATACTGATCGATGAAAACGACCACAAAATTGGAGCTGACACCAAGAAAAACTGCCACCTGAACTCAAACATTGAGAAAGGTAACGTCTTTTCCAAAATAAAGTTTAGTTTACTCGGTTGACGTGAATAATCACTTTATATTTTGTTTCCTGAAGAGGAAACAAAACTCGTATAGTATCCCGTAAAATTGATATCCGTGATCAAATAATAAAGAAATTCACAACCACTTTAATCATAACGACCGGTCAGAATAAATGCATGCACCAGACAAGAACCAATATACATTCTACATAATATCATTCTGGCTCAACTCAACAAATGGTCCACGCCATTTAACCGTTTTGTGGAATCTTGTTTGCCCCAGGGCCAATATTTAAAATCCATAATTCCTCCAGCCTTCCTCATATTCAGATCCTCATCCATCCAGTTCTAGGTTTCCTTTACAACATATAAAACACAAGTGTTTTCGGTTTTAAGGGTTTTGTTGAGTATACGGGTTTAGTATTTGGTTTAAGGGTTTTATTGACCATTTGAAGCTCAATAAATCCATTAAAACAGAAACCACTATTCTGTTTTTTTATATGTTGTAAAGGGAACCCAAAACTTTTAGATGACAATTATGAAAGTGACTATATTTACTACCCTTGAGATTCCGGGCCTCTTGGCAGTTTAAAGAGAATTTTGTTACATGCAACAACCTAATTAAATACATATTTGGAATTGGGCCAAAGACTTGTATATCCACGATTTTTTTCCCCCACGTGCCATCTGAAAATGGCCGACCAAGCATTTTTGCAAATGAAGGAAAATATTTAATTTCAAGCAAGTGCAACTCCTGACCTATATGAGATTGGCCAGAAAAAAAAATTTTTTTTCGTATTGGCCCAGGGGCAACCAGAATGCCACAAAATTGTTAAATTCTGAGATGGTCGAGTGTGGCCAATACCAAATACTTGAGTTAAGCCAGAGAACCCCGGGGAGGGTATTCTGAAAAAAGAAATCGAATGAATAAAACGAACGTTTGTTTCAATTTAAGGTTTATTGCATCGCGCATTTAGCGTGTTCCTGTTTAACAGTGAAGACAAACTGCTTCTCCAGCAAAGATCTGACGCCAAAATCACCTTTCCAGGTAGGTGCTTATACAATAAACACCGTTTATGGTGTCACCTGTATCACTTGTACTACAGTGCACTAAATCGAGGAGTGTATATCACCATTCTTGGTCTAAACAGCTTTTAATTACCTTATTTTTTTTACAGGGTTATTCACCAACACGTGTTGTAGCCACCCCCTGCACGACACTAGCGAGCTGGAAGAGCAGGACGCGATTGGCGTTCGGCGTGCCGCTCAGAGACGCCTCAACGCGGAGATGGGCATTCCCACGGACCAGGTAAAACGATCACGCTCGTGGGAGATCTCATTGGTTGGACCCACCTTCTCTACAATCGGACTGGTTATCTCTGAACCAATCATTTTTCATTCTGAGGGCAGAACATTTTTTTTTTGTTCAAGTAAAACTACCATGAGCAAAAAAGACACTGGTATTCAAGGTCAGAAGTGCCCCATCTTATTGCGGTGTGTGCGACAACACACTTAACACTTTTTTTAACAAAGCCAATATTACCATTAAAAGTGCAATTTCAGCCCGGTACGTAAATAGATCTGGAACAGAGCAATTGATTATAACCATGAGTAAGCTTTGACCAAATATGGTTTTTAAAGTATTTTCCATGTATATTTAGGCTTAATTTCTTTTCTTGACAAATTTCCGTTGCCTTTAGGTTCCTCCGGAATATATGTCCTACCTAACGAGAATACACTACAAGGCACAGTCAAATGGAATCTGGGGAGAGCATGAGATCGACTACATCTTGTTCATACAAAAGGACGTTGATCTGACGCCAGATCCCAATGAGGTTAAAAGCCACTGTTACGTCTCTAAGGAGGAGCTTAAAGACATGCTGGAGAAGGCAAAGAATGACAAACTGGAATTCACTCCCTGGTTTAAGCTTATTGCAGAGACTTTCCTATTCAAGTGGTGGGATAATCTTCATAATCTAAAGCAATTCATGGATCATGACACAATCCATCGTATGTAGTAAGGCTACAAACTGTGATATGGCTGCTGTCGTAATTGTACCAATGTGATCTTAATCTCATTTCTCGAAGTAAAGTGCCTGTAAGTGAAATCAAGACCAATTGTATAGAGAACTTTTTCAATAGATCAACAGGGTTAATTTGTTTTCCCCCTCCAAGAATAGAAAATGGACTACCCCAGGGCCGTCTTCCACAGCCTAAGACTCGAGGCTGGGGGAAGATCAATGTGCATCCCCTATATTTTCTGTAACTGTTTACCTTGGTACAAATTAAATGAACAAAAAGCTTGGTTTTGTGCAAAGCCATTGCCATCATCTTGGTTTTTTTTCCTCTACTTGAGTTTTTGGTTCCAGCTTTTTCATTTTCTGTGTTTTTGAATTATTCTGTCTTAATGTTGTAATGTATCACAAAGATTGTTAAACCACTTGGGGTTTCAGCCCCAATTGCCCAGGTTCATGACGCACCTGATCATGTGTCTTTCAGACCCATGAAACTGATTCCAGGTGACTCTAGAACCGTGTTTCTCAACCTGGTCGTCAGGGACCGCCTGATGGTCTACATTTGTGTCCCACCCCTGCTCCTGGAAACGGGGGCTAGCTGGGGGTCCCTGAGAATCAGTCTGAGAAACACCAATCTAACATCCTTCCCTTACACGTCTGGGTGCTCTTTCCACGTTTCAACCCCATTCACACGGTACCATGAGTCATACTGTCAGTTACTTGCAAGACTATTAAGGCAGTATAGGTTCTGATTTTAATACAGGGAGACCAGACAGTCTGATGGCCCACCGTTCAAAGGGAGAAGAGTCAAAGCAACCAGTGACAAAGAAACAAGACTGAATCTGGTGTAGGGCTAACATTAGCTCCAGGGCAGCTAAAGCAGAACTGCAGCAACGTCCTCACATCCTGTGCTATCACTGATAACGGTAAATATGTCTGTATTTACAAAAACACTTTTCCAACAGAGATCCCATTTCCACAAAACATCCACTAAAGAACAGTTAAATTGTATGCAAAGGACAGGCAAATGAGGTATAGGTTTGCCAGAGTGGGGCAGCCTTCGTTCAGCTAAGCTCTGCCCTTGGCCGTCGACAGTGGCTATCAGCGCCCCGGGGGTTAGCGGCGGTCGGTGGACCCAGACTTCCTCTTTCCAGCCAGAAGGTGTTTGGGCTTCAGGTCGAACACGTGACGGTCTGCCTCTCCCTTCTTCCCCATGCGGTTCATGTCTTTCTGGGAGTTTTTCATCATCATCTTCACCTTCTTCAACATCTAATAAGACACAAAATTGCCTCTAAAAATGTGTCTACGGCAGAGAAATTTAACTACAGTAAATGCAGCAAGTTCAATTGCCCGCTAGTTTGACAGTTACAATTTTTCATTGTAATGCTTTCACCCATATCAATTACCAAAAATGAATTAAACGTAAGAACATAAGTCATTTACAAACGAGCGGAGGCCATTCAGCCCATCAAGGTCGTTTAGGGAGAACGCAACTAATAGCTCGGAGTTGTTTAAATCAGAGCTAGATAAGATTTTAAGGAAGCCAAGGTTTTTAGCTTGCACTACATAAGACCTGTATGTCATATAGCTTGTGTTTACTGCATTTGATGTACTTTAATACTATTTTTAGATTTGGTAAAATTATTTACTGTAATCTGCCATTCAGGCTGGCCACAAGCCAATCACAGAAATGCTGACTTGTAAATCAGGAAGTAAACCACGAATAAGTAAACTGGCTCTGCAAGAAGATAGTTCATTAAAAACCCATCCGATTAATGATCACTAAAACCAACACTACACGGGTATTTTGGTGCATCCATCGTGAGCCCTTCACCAACCGGAGCGCCCGGGCAGAGCCCTGGAGCTTACCTTTGCGTCACGGACACCTGACGCATCCCGGGGGGGCCGGGAGGCACTCTGGCTGCGCGTGCGGGACAAGGGTGGAGCAGACGGCTCACGTTTACGCTTCCTGGTGGTGCTCCTGGACCGGCGAGCCTGGGCGACGTAATGGCTCTGAAAGGCGCCGGGAGAAGACGCGGCGGCGTTAGATCCCTGCTCGCGTCGACGCGGCAAACATCACGCCCGATTGTGAGGAACTTACATCGTCTTTGGCTTCCATCTCCAGGCCCAGGTCAGACATTTCCTTTTCAAGAGTTTTCCTTTCAACCTGGAATATCAAAATGTATTAATTGTGTGTGTGGGATGGGGGGTAATCAAATCAATCATAATAGAAAGGACTCCTTGGGTTGGGTTGGGTTGGGTTGGGTTGGGGTGGGTGGGGGCTGACCTTCTTAGCAGTCCTGGGCATCCTGGGTCCATGCACATCCTTCTCTATGGACTGCATGAACTTCAGCTTCTTCTTCTCCTTGATCTGCTTGGCCAGCTGCCGGATCTCCTTCATCTCGTCGTCCTCGCTCTCCTCATCGCTGTTATACTCCCCTGCCTGTACCTTCAGCTCCTCTTCCTTCTCCAGCTCCACCAGGTGCTGTTTGGGGACGGGGGGGGGGGGGAGGGAGGGTGACAGGGTTAGAAGGGAATGGAGATGCTGCCTTGTTCGGGGGAGGGGGGATGTTGTGCTGTCCAACCATGCATCTTGTGGTCTGGCTCACGCTCTAAGTGACACCATGCCTGAGTCATTGTACAACAGTCATCCAAGGTCACATACGGGGGAAAGCGGCATTCCCACTGCACTGGACTCACCTTCATTATTTCCGGATCGATGTAATCGGCTATGTTGTGTCCCTCCCATACCTCCGGGATCTTGTCGCTTTTCTCATCCTTATTCATCAGATCCCAGTATTCTGAAACAGAGATGAGTCGGCCATCATTACAGTTATAAAAACAAGGACTGAATAGCTTTTTAGGCATTTAATAGAAGCGATACTCACTTTGAAGGTCCAAGACATAGTCATCACCTAGTTCAACCTCCAGGTCCCTCTCCTGAGACAAAGCAATTGGCTACATGTCACATGGTGTCCTAAAAGCTTAATGATTCGCTCACCGAAGACTTAAACTACATACTATAGCACTGCAAGGCTGAGACGGCAGATCACATTTCTGGAGAATCTCTCCTTTCTAAATTCTTCGTTGTCGTTCATCTTACCAGCTTGCGTTTCGGAGCGTCCACTTCCATGGCCTTCCGGCGGGTCAGGGCTCCCTCGGGAATGAATGGAGGCCGATCCTGTAAGGTGACGGGAGATGTTTTAGCTCGTCGCAGAAAAGCTGCTTCACGCACAACCCAGACAACAAGTATCTGTCGCATTAACTGTCCACAGTTGAAGGTGTCGCAGGACTCACCTTTTCGTCCCTCTTGGCCGGCATGGCCAAATGGAGCCTGTTGAGGACGTCATGCACCTTCTTCCCCTTCATCTTCGTATCGACGCGATGGGCCAGCAGTCTGTCGCACGCCTGAAGGTTAAGAAGGGGTGGTTTGGATGGAGGTCTGTCTAATTAGCGCCAACTGACAAGACCTGGACGAAAACAGGGCCTGACCTCAGTTTTGACTTGCATGACGCCTTCCTCTGTGAGCGTGCTAGTCTCAATGACGGGAATGCCGTCCGCAACAAGGTCAGAAAAGATTTTCTGCAAAGAAAGAGGACGACGACAGTCAGTGACATCGTGATAAGAGCCATCAAAATGCAGGTAGCAAGGAAACTAGGACTGTTGTTGAAGACGACGATCAAAATACAGACCTGATTCTCCTCTGAGAGCTCAGTGATCTTCTTCACGTCACACTTATTGGCCACGATAGTCAAAGGCTGCAAGCCACACAAAATAAATGCGATTAAAAAAAGACCTTGAATTAGCCCTCAGAAGGACGACGCCAACAACACGCGGCAGGCCACCTTGTTGGCGAACAGCGGGCGAATGTTCTCGAACAGCTTGAGCTGCTGCTCCAGGTTGTGGCCGCACTGCTCCGACACGTCCATCACGTAGAGCACGGCCGAGCGCAGGTGGGCCAGCGCCGTGATGGCCTGCATCTCGATGGTGTTCCTCTCCTCCAATGGGTGATCCAGGATCCCAGGAGTGTCCACCACCTGCAATCACAGAACCAATGCAGAGCCTCCTAACACGTTCCCAGAACCAAAAAACCTCAATGTCTTGTGCAATTAAAAAAAAAAAAAACAGTATAGATATACACAGTAGCAGGGAATTCATTGCTTGTCAAACTGAAGGGTGAATCTCAACATGCATACTTGACTGTACTCATGTACCCATCTTACATCATCTTCCATTGCCGAAGACCAGTTCCAATACTAAGAACACAAGTACAGAGGACGGTAAAAATCCCCGGATGTTGGTCTTGCAACGCCCCAAATATCAAGGACACATTGGTTGCATCCTCAGCAAACGAGACCAATCCCATGATTCATTGTGGCCCAAGATTGCACTTAGAAGGCATGTTAGCAAGACCAGTCTTGCCAAGACCCCAAGTATGGTCCTTGCGTTCTTGGTAATGAGATTCACCCGAAGATCTCAGCCATTCAATAATTCTACTTTTGAGGAAGTCTAGTTTCATACTCTGAAATTTCTACGCTACTCTGCAACACAAACCTGCCAGCGTAGGTACTTGTAGTCCATGTGGCCAACAAACAGGGACTTGGTGGTGAAAGCATACGGCTGCACTTCCACGTCAGCTCTGGTGACCTGCTCAAGAAAAACCGACCATCAGCACAGAAACACCAACCGGCTTATGAGGCCGGATCTTTGCAGCGTTACTGGGGGCATCTACAGCCCAATGTGGGCAGGGCCCACTCAGCATTTCCCTCACAGTCTCTCAGGCTTGACACAGCCCCCCCCCCACAAACAGACAGGAAGCTTCACTGTATAACAGTGATGGATGGGCATCAACCAGAGAGAAAGAAGCTAGAGGAATCGTGCCCACCTTATTGATGAAGCTCGACTTGCCCACGTTGGGGTACCCGCACAGAAGCAGGGTCCTGGTGTTGGGGTCGATGGTGGGCAGGCGGGAGAGATGCTGCCGTACTGTGGGGAGGGGGGGGCAGAGGGAGAGCGGGGCAAAGCTGTTACCACCAAGGGGGCGGTGCCCTGACGGGACTCGGTTTTAAAGCTTGACTGAGGGAACCGCGCAGGAATTCCAAAGCACTCGCGCTTCCGTACGTGCGCAAATAGCAAAGTTTCACGTCAATTCAAGCGCATCACTTGTTTAATTCCAAACACAGCAACACGTGAAGTCAATAAACGACAGACAGGAAAGAATATAATAAAGGTAATCCCTCCATCATGCTGACGATGGAAAAATCATTCAAATAACTGGCAGCAATTCATGACAAATGTTTAAACGTAAATAGTATGAAAATGGGATCGTTAGACTGCAACCCTGAGCTGCTCCTCCAACCTGGACCACTGGCCACATGATGTGCTGTGTAAATCAGGGCAGCCCCCACGCCATGTGATCGCACTCAAACCCCCACCTTGCTCCAGGTACTCCAAACTCTGCTTCTGCCTCTTCATGATGGTGCACATGCGACCCAAGGCGGCCCGCTTCAGCTGCTTGCAGCGGTACAGGGAGTCTCCGTACTTCATGAGGCGAACATAGTCCTTGGCGACACTACGGACAAGATGTTTGGTCACGCCCGAAGACAAGCTTGGGTTTAAGAAAAACGAACCACGAAAATAACCAAGCTAAAGACACAGGGAGAAATTACAGGACTGGGCAAATAAATAAACATACTCCTTACTTGTCAATCAGGTTCTTGGCTATATTTATCTGTCCCAGGGCCAACTTGTAGTGGTCCTTGTCATACAAAACGTTCATCAGGTCTGCATAAAATGGGTGGACGTCCTGAGGGCAGAAACACAGAAAATCATCATGACAAAAGCTATTTTAAAAAGTACTATTACAGACACCAATTTAATTTTGTAATATTTAATCTGAACTTTTCAAAATCCAACTGCTTACACATACAATCTTCCAACTGCTCTTTCATACACAATTACATTTTTTTGTACACTTACATCAAGCTTTGGGAAGTCCGTCAAGATCTGAGAGAGTCGATCGTGGTAATTCTGCTGAGTAAATTTGACTTTTCTCATGTAAAAATGCCTGATGCGGTGGATCTGATAGTGCTTGTGGACGACTGTTGGCGTTTTCCTCTGGGTTTTGGATAATGTGAGGTCTATGAAGTCCTGGATGGGGGAAAACGTGCGTATTTATCCTAAATACGACAAAACGCTATATAATACAAAATCATAATTCTTCCTATGTACGCAAGCGTCTGTTGTCATGTCATGTAATTACCCTCCGCAATCTGTCATGAAAGAAGTACAACAGCATAATGTCAGCTGTTAAGCTAGACACCCTTTTAAAATCTGGCCGATCATAAACACGTGTTGAGGCAGCGGAGAGAGAAACGTCCACAAAGATTTTCTCCATTAGATAAAAACATTTTTTCACAAATTGAGTTACCCTTTCCATGACAAACACAAAAAACGCAACAATAGGACTGTATAGATACCTTTGCGGTGGGAACCACCATAATTTTCTTGAAATTGTAGAGTGCCATCTTTGCTGAGCACACTGATCAGCTCCACGGCGGCACGGGAAAGGATCGGTGAGCGGTGACGTCAGCATGAGTCGATGCGGCCAAGAAGGCATCCTGAGAAATCAGCACGGTCGGTAATTTTTATATACTGCCCCCTCCAGGTCAATGCCGGGGTGGTACATTCATACGCGAGGGGCAAAGGCAAAAGCTAATCCAATATCAAACGCATAAAAACTGTAAGAGATTTGTGTTTTTCAAAAGCGTGGACATTTTTTCGTGAATGTCAAAATTCTGTATTTTAAAACTTCTCATTTTTGTACACACGGTTTGCGGAAACAATTTACTATGCTTCCTGATAATGACTTGGTGTGGCTGCTTATAACCCAGTTCCGTAGGAGGAAGCAGACAGCCTGGCTGTCTTTTAATTCTTATCGTCCCCTAAAATATCCTGCCATGCATTAACTTTCTGTCTACCTCCCACTGCTTCTAGGGACATGCCTAAATTTCTTCCTAAGGTAATTAGATTTTGGGCGCTTTCTAATTCTAGAAGTGTCGCTCTACCAGATAGTTTATGTGAACTGATTGACTATTTACTATTTTTATATAATTCATTGAAAAGACATTGTACATAAGCACCCAGAGTCTAAATCTCGTTATTATATGCCGCAGCATTGTATTTTGAAATACCCCCGACTTATCGGACATAACGACTATGTGTGAAATTACAATACAGTATACGATATAAGATAAAGTGATAAATTACTGTACTGGTACTAGATCATAGAATATTGACAGATTAGCGGCATTATGACTCTACTCCCATCTTCATGACCAATGCTAAACTTTAATACCTGTTTCTTAATAATGTCCCTTTATTGTTGACCTGACCCACATAAGAGCTTTCAAGACATTAATGGTAGGTCTCCTTTGTATCCTTTTGTCTTGAGTATGGGGTACTTCCCATTTTGAGAGCCAGGGCGCAGGAACTCAAGGGACAGGACGCGCCCCCCACCTCAAAATCGGCAATTTTTAAATTGGCTTCATTTCCCCCGCCCCCAATAAACATGCCTTTGCATATAAATCATTAATTTGTGCTCCCCCACTATCAAACTGTCCCCAACGCCGTTGGTTGAAAGACTCATATAATACCCTTACTTATTTATTTAAAGCTTGCCTATGATGGAGCGTTCATGATTATTGCTTTCTACTTTTTCTGTTTAAAAGTTTGTTCCTTTATAAGCAACCTTTCACAATACCTGTAGATGTGTATTGTAGACGTTTGGTAAAACCCAACTAATGCTTTGAAGTAGGCTGAAAAATGGTGGCTTTAACACATGTTCCTATTTTTTAATTGCATGGATCATTCTACTGGAGACTTCAACCTATGCCTGGAAAAGTGACAGGTTTCCGCCAAAATTACAACGTAATAGAACAGATAATGTCGCGTACAGTCGGTGGAACAGCGCAATTCCATCAAGTACCATACTAACACTATCCTACGGTTAAAAATAAGGCAGTGTCGCCGAACATGATGTGTTACTCACAAAAGTCCCTTATTAGAATTAGCTGTAATTAAGAAAATTGACAGAACGGACGTACTATCGATGTTTCTAGTTTAGTGCAACCTTGTCACTAATGATAGTAAAAATGGAACAAAAATTAAAATTGCATATTTTATTCTAACTCCCAATGACTATGAAAATCGACCCACCGACTGAGAGTAGCGATGAATCTATTGGCTATATAACAATAAATAAAGTTTCGGACCCTAGAACGAGGTTTGGCGGCTGCAACCAATCATCAGTCGCGCTGCGGTCACGAGTGAGGGCGCAGTCCTGCAGTCTGAGCCAACCGGGAGGTCCGCTGTACGGGCAGGGAGGCGGGAGCTGCGCGAGACTCTGCTGTGACTGAACAAAGTGTGCGATGGTGGCCGCGCTCCGGGTGGGAGAGCAGTGCTACGATTCGCCCCCTTTTCGTTGGTCTTGCTAGTCGTTTCGCCGAGGCTGGTGGTACGTACGCGCGACGAGGAGACGGGTGGCCGGTCGTTGTGTTTGTTTTCGTTCTCTGACTCAAAGAAGAAGAGCAACAATAACAGCGACGGCGACGACGACGGCGGCGACGACGACACAGTCGTATTTTGGTTTTAACCGCGCTGAGGGAACAAACCCAAACTTCGTGTCCGTTGGCCGGTCGCCGTCTTAAAATCTGTTTTGCTTTTAGGTAAGAGCAGAAGTTAGTGATCCATTTCGAGGTGTTTATTTAACACGAATAAAGTAGGGTTTTTTTTTTAGCTGGTGTATTTTCAGCCCGGGAACCGTAAAGGCCCGGTCACTGCAGCGCTGTGCAGGTGAGTAAAGCGCCGTGTAGCATGTTAGCTAAGCTAAGCTAAGGGGGTATTTTCTGAGTATGTGGTTAAATTCTGGTGCCATGAATCTAGCCTTAGATATGGTGACTTATTTACTTAATCCGTAGTTAAATTCTCGAATTGTAAGGGTTGGCTAAGATAACGAAACGTTTTCACTTCGTTTGTAGTTAAATACTTGCGTTGTGAGGCTAGGCTAAGACCTCGAGATGTATTTGCTCAGTGTGTAGTTAAATACTGTTGTTATGAGGCTGGCCGAATATATATCGAGATGTATTTGCTCAGTAAGTAGTTAAATAACAGGATTGTGAGGCTAGGCTATTATTGATGAATTTATACAATATGTGGTTAAATATTGGCGTTAATGCTAAGATACTACGACGGATTTACTCCCTCAGTAATTAAATATTGGTGTTTTGTTGCTAAGATCAATGTAGATTTACTTAGCCTATAATTTAATACTGGTGATACGAGAATAAGATGTAGTTATAGTCGCGAGTGACAACCATATGGCTTGGGGACTGAGAAACACAGAGGTTGCCATCTTCCGAAGGGTGCTGTAGGCGTCTATATTCCAGATAGCCAGGACCGGAGGAGCATCGCAGGTGCAGTGTGAGCTGATGTGTGCTGCATCCTAGATTAATACCTCGTCACTTCGTGTCAAATAGTCTCGATGCGCAGGGTCATGCTTTCATTGATTACAGTTTATAATTAATTATCTTAGGAAGTTTCAGCTACCCACAGACCTGCACTGCGTCTCTGGCTTCTTAAAACTTTATTTATCTTGCTCTAAAATAGTTTTTGAATGGTTCGTAATGATCAGCAGCACTTTTTTTATTGATATTGCACGTCAATAGCATTTGTAATTCATAAAACTCCTCGGCATCATCTCGAAAGTGTCACCGTCACTCTTGAGACAGCTTCGATTTTTACATTTCCTTTAGCATAACACAGATTACTCAGATGCCTGGATAATCAGGTTAAGGCCAGTTGACTTAGCACATACTTTTAATCCATATGCTTATCTGGTTCGCAAGAGGCCTGGCCAGACTATTTACAGTTTATTAACAGCTGACTGCAGCTCTGTTCCATGATGTTCTTTAACGTAGTGTTTGTGTTCTAAGTAATTGAAGATTTTCTTTTCTCTAGGGTACCTGACCTCTTGCCTTTTGACATTTGAATGTGCTTAATCTTCATCCTTTCCTCTATACCAAAGCAGACTATACTTGCAGTTCAGGCAATATCATCATGCAGGATGCTAATAGACTGGTGTATTTGTGTGATTCTCTGTTCATGTATGTAGTTAAATCAGGGAAAGTTAGACATTTAGCTGTCAGTGTCAATTACTATATATTTTTCACAGTTACGGCAGGAAACTGCGGTTGTGGCAGTGTTTTTGGTCCCTTTGATGCACCACATTGTATGTGCCAACACTATACTTAAAGGCATGGTGAACTGTTGGAAGTATCACAGTTTTTGTCTGCAACTTTATATCCTATTTGTTGACTTTTTATTAACTTTTTGAAGTTATGTTTTTGTTTCATTTATCCTTTGTAGACAACATCATGACACTGTCTGATGTTTGTAATGAGGCTGGAACTTTTCCTGGTGTTTAAGAAACTTGTATTTGTGTCTCTATGTGTAATATATTTTTTAACCAACTGACTGCTAGGGTCCATACCATGCATAGGACAAGTGGGTATGGAAGTTGGATAGATGACTGCTTGGCATGTATAATCGGATTTGAGGTGTCTACATGGCTTCATCTTTCTTGCCCCCTTTAGCCATAAATCCGCAAAGCTAAACATAACCTGCTGTTTGTTTGTGATCTATACCTTGTTTCATGTGGGGATCTCTACTGCACCTTGCCAATAAATAATATCGCCAAGAATTAACCTTGTGCTGTATTGATCTGAGTTTCCCTGGCCTTCAGTCATGTACCCTGAATTGTGCTTTCTTAGTACTTCTCGTCATTTTCTGTAGCATTTCAAGATTTGTTTGTAGCATGTTAAATGTCAACAAAGAGCCAATTAATTTTAATTTCATGAATGCTTGGCAGTGCTTTAACATTTTATTCATATTGTGTGCATGTTGTAATGATCTTGGTTAGAGAAACTCAAACTAGGCCCTTTCCAGGAAAATATCGCTGTCACTGCCTTTCACGTAATGTACCAGCCCATTTAACTTTTTTCCATACTACAATTTTGGTGTCTTGTTAAACAAATGCACCCGTGCCCAGAGACAGGAGGGAAAAAAAGCTTTGTGACCAAGGATTGGAGTACTCATTTTCTGGATTGAGCCAATAAAATCATCGATAAGAACATGTTGGAGATTGATGGTCCATGATATTCCTCTACCATGGGCTGTCTGAGCCGCCTTTCTCCTATTGCTAGTTGATGAATTTAGACAGTTTGTTTTGGAAAGTATGAAGCAACATGCTCTTAACACGCTTGCACCCAGACTCCTGAATCTAGAGGACGCATTGAAGTTCTTAAAACTGACTAGTGACTGACAGTACCCACTAAAGTCATCCCCTGGGTTTCAAAACCCCATTTCTTTAGCGCTTACTTTGCTTAAGTGTTTGCTGCACAAATTTTGCAAGGAATTGGAAATACTGGGACAATTTTGAAGTGGCATAAACTAGGGCTGCACAATTGTTTTTTATGATTAATCTTGATTCATACCTCTTTCATTTCTATATTACGATGGTTCTTCTGCATTGTATTATATCAGTTGGATTAAATCAAAACTACTTTTCACCAGAGAGTCTCAAGAATCCCATAATTCTGCATTCTCTTTACAGGATGCTTTTCCACCACACCAGGTACCTTACTTTTGGTTCATCAAAAAGGTACCAAAAGTACGGTACTTCAAGGTGGTTTTCCACTGGCGTAAAAACCGGTGCCGGCACTGAATAACCTCACAATGCGTGGCGGGATATTTTGTATTAAATTCGAAAAATGGCTCTTGTATATTGTAGTGCTGGTCGTTGTGCGATATTAATAACAAGATTGTGCGTTGTGCACATGCAATTCTTCGTTCGCCTGTGAGCTAGATTAAGATAAGGCTCTTTCTTTCTTTCAGTTCTGTAAACGAACATTTAAAGTAGGGGGTGTTTAGGTTCCTCTGTTAAAGGAAAGAAAATTAAGTTTCACAATTTTAATTATTTTTCCTTTTCAAGATTATCTAGTATATGTTTAAAAATCAGTTTAAAGTTTACCTCTGCTGCGTTTGCATGAGCACTGTTTTGGTTACTCTAATTCAGCGGTGGCTAATCATATCCGCAAAGGGCCGGTGTGTGTGCAGGTTTTTGGGACAACCTCTAGGTCAGCTGTTCAAACCCAGTTGTGAGGACTCTTCAGCCAATCAGTCCTCTAATTAGTAATCTAATTAGGGAGTTGCAGCGAAAACCCGCACACACACCGGCCCTTTGTGGATATGATTGGCCACCACTGCCCTAATTGAATGGCCAGTTGAGCGTTTCCTTTCTGTTGTCAGAAGTTGATATGCCAGTCCTGGGTCAATCTTATGTTTGGCGCAGTCATGTTTTGTTGTTTCCCTTTGCCGTTTAATGAGTGAAATTTTTTTTTTTAAATTTAAGAAAAAAAAGTTTAGATAATTGCGATCTCAATTCTAAGCAAAAGAATTGCGATTCACACGCAGAATAACTGCAATGCAAATGTGTCTTAACGAAGACCTTTGGGTTTGACACTCAACCAATAATGCGAGGTTAGCCATACTTATGTGTGCCATTTAGCTTCTTGGAGTAGCCAGTCTGTTGTTGTCATGTGCGCTTAAATTATTTTGCTTAATTTACTTTCTACAATTCCTCTATGTCAAAATATTAATAATTGCTGCTAAAACAAAAGCTCGGCCTGCCATTTAACTGCATCATCTTACATAATACAAAACATATTCAACTTATTATTTTTGGGGAACGTGGTGTGTTTTGAGTGGCGCTCAACGCACCACATGGTCAATGAGTGAGTCAAACAGCAGGACAAGAATGATTTTCAGAGCGTGCTGGTAGAGCTCATGCAAAAGCAGTAAACTTTATAATTAACATTGCACATCATGCAAGTCTGTTAGGGCTGTTGCATGCAGCTGTTTTTGTGTGTGTGGAGTTTGAACATTCTTGCCATGTGGGTGTGGCTTTTTGAATATCTTTCACTCTTCAGGAACGTGAAATTTAAATGCTTTAAATTGACCGTATGAGTGATCCTGCTTTGCGCCGAAAGCAGTGTGTATTTTATATTATATTACATTAGATTAGTAATTGGTAGATTACTCGATTATTGATATAATCGAGAGTGACAGCCCTAGTTTGTTCATTTGCCCAGGTAAACATGTCACACATTCCCGGAGTATGAAGCTGTTTTTAAACTGAATTAATATACATTAAAATGAGTATTAGAACTGGCTGTATAATTTCCTTGATTTAAAAAAAAAATGATGTTAAATTCTCTTCTGGAAGGAATAAAATTACATTGGGGCAGAAGCTTGATAAATATCGTCCTGTTGTTATTCTTTTGGTACATGCACACCTGCAAAAAACTGAGAACTGAGGTCTATAAGTGCCCCTGTTTCTGTTGCGCTTCTACAACCTAATTGTGGTGAGCGCATTAAAACTCTTGGAGGCACTATTCAAGAACCAAAGGAAGGAAGGCCTGCCCAGTTTTGATTTAAATGAAATAAATGGGGTAGAATACAGTAAAAGTTCCTGATTGGTTTATTACAGTTCTGTGTAAAGAAGATCATAAACTGCAGCGTCATGCCCTACAAGGTCCATGACATAATCTGCCTTTTGCAGGTTTAAATTAGTTAGCTCCATTTCAGAGAAATGGGCATCTGTTCATGTATGGATTTACTTTTGCACACAAAATGCAGGTCATATTGTTTATCAAAATGGCTGCGATTAAAAGTTTAAAGTGCAAATCTGCATCCTGGGCGGCCTTTATGGGGTTTGATTGCTTGACACTGATTTACACTCTTGGCTCAAACACTGAATTTCTTCCATAAAAGGTACAACAGCAATTTCTTATTGCATGTTGGCTGCGGAGAACTTCACAGAAAACTTCTATAAACCATTTGTGTTATGTAAATATCTTGCCAAAGAGTACCAGAAATTTTTTAAATAAATATGTCTGGGAATGAAGTCGCAGATTCAGTGTCATAATCCGCATAGCCATGCTGTTCTTTTTTCTGCTTTGTGTCTAAACACAAAGCCTCATGTCAGAGACAGGCTTTCAATTGTGTGGGGATTATCACTTCACAAACGGGCCATGTGAAGGGGGGGGGGGCTCTTTTCAGTAGTGTGGTGTTGGGGAAAATATATCTGTGTGGCAAATTGTTGTCGACTGTTTTCTTCATGTACACACTATAATACTACTCAGAAATTAATTTGTTCACACCCTCCCATATGAATTTGAATTAATATGAACATATGAACTGCGGTGCCAAGTGGCATTCATTTCAGCTGGTTTATTTCGTTATGTAATGTAATACTACGACATCCTATATGGATTGCGGACCCAGTGAGAATGCTTACTTGCTTTGTAACTTGGGAGGCTGCGGTGTTTTTCAAGTATATTGACCCTCCGATTCAGAATAGGTCCTCAGTAGGTGAATGAATCACAAATTGATTAAAATAAATATTTAACAAAAACACAGTAGCCACTTACTACCACAAAAAAGGATCCGGATTTGGCTCTTTGTGACAAGCCTGTGCTTTTCCAAGAAATTAAGGTAGATTTTATTTTTTTATATACAGTGGTACCTCAGAACTCGAATTTAATCCGTTCAGAACTCTGGATCGAATCCTAAAAAGTTTGAGGTGTGATCGAATTTTCCCCATAAGAAATAATGGAAAACCAATTAATTGGTTCCCGGCCCCAAAAAATGACACCTAAATTTTTTTTTGCATTTAAACACAAAATGAACCGGATAAAACAAGAAGAGCATATACTGTACTAAACACATCTAAGCACGTTTATCAAAACAGTAATTTGTAAAGTAAGAAAATAAATGTATCCAAACAATGTGTAAAGTTAAAAAAAACAATGTGTCCTGCCCCGATCGTCCTCTCCTTCTGTGTGCCACGTGGAATCCCCATGTGATCAGCTGTTTCTGGTTGTTGTCATTAGTCCTCTGTATTTCGTTCGCGTTTCAGTTTGTTTCCCCAGTACGGTCATTGTATTGTCCATCTGCGTTTTGCATGCCTTACCTGTAATTAAACCCGTATTCCCCAATACCCTGACGCCTGCACCTTTGTCTCCGCTCCGTCCCCGCTCGGTATGGCAATATTATGATAATTAAATGTATAATGGTTTATTATTAATATTAAAATAATAAGAAATCTTTATTTAAAAATTATTTTATTATATATTACTGTTTCTGCTGAGAGACGTGCCACGTGACTCATTTCCCCGTGCATACAAGTTCTTAGGTCGGCATTTACGGTTTGAATTCTGAGATTCAGATTGAGCTCTAGGTAATTATTTCTAACTTTTAAGAATTCGAGTTCTAATGAGTTTGAGAACTGAGGTACCACTGTATATATAAAAAATAAGCATAACGCTGATTACTATATTGCCTAAACTGGTTAGTCATGAGTAGAATTCGTGTAGATGGATGAGCTCCTCTGTATTTGTTTCTCACGTTGTGGTCCTCTCTTTTTCACAGCTTGCTTCTCTCCAAGGAGCCAGGAAGCAGACGGCCCATGACTTCTGACCAGGACGCCAAAGTTGTAGCTGAACCACAGGTGCAGCGAGTCCAGGAAGCTAAAGAAAACGCTCATTTGGTGAGTTGGCTCTTCTGTCCTCTTTGGGTGCTAGATGCTTCTTGTAATCAGTCAGAAGACAGGGCTTGGAAGCGTTCTAGGCCCCCTTATCTAGTGTTTCAACAGGGCCCCCTTGGGGACATGATCCTATTTTGCAAGTAGTTTTGGCTGCTCTAAGATTGTGTAGAACAGCAGTCAGTCAAGAGCTTATTTCCTCCTTCAGAAGGTGATTTACTGCAGTTGGAAGCAGTCTTGCTCCAGGTCTTCTCTGGAACAATTATAGGTACCTAGAATGTATGAAAATTGCGCAAATCGGCACAGAGTATATTCACCTGTTTCTTTTAAATGATGGATGCATTTGTAGCTTTGCAGTGTCTAGTAGATATTTTTCCTTTTGTTTTGTGAAGCCTTAGATTTCTAAAGCCAATCCCTTGGTCATCAGTGTTAATAATTTTCAGATATCCAGTGATGAAAGTGCATTGGAGCAAATTCTTTGTACAAAATATGATTGATGCATTTTGTGATTTTTTTTTTTTTTTTTTTAAATGTGCTTTTCAGTTTTTTCTTCTGAAATGTTTTTCATTCAGGTTGAAGTATAATTCAGGCCTCATAAATATTTTAAGAATTTTAAGAAGGCAACTTTAAGAAGGAATGGACAGTAACTTTGTTACAAGCAGGTCCTTGTGCCAATCTGGGCACAGTCTTGTGACATCGCTGCCCATGTGAGTGCATGACTCTGGCATCAAGAATCAGAAGCCCTCTGTGGAAAGTCTTTGCTGTGAGGAACTAATATGGGTGGGTGGGGGGAGAAGACAAAAGCTTAGATACAAAAAATTTGATCAGCTTTTCCTTCCGGTAAGACGTTTATTATTGGAGCCCTGGACAGTCCACATGAGTGGACGAGTCCTGCCATGACCGCATTCCACAGCTGTTTTCTGCATGAAGGTCTTGCGTGTGGATGGGTGTCTCTTTCTGGAGGTGAGGCACTGTGACTTGAGTTTCAGCGCAGATTGTGAGGGACGCCTGCTTTCATGAAGCTGCTCTACCGGCAGTTTTTCAGAGAGCTGACCAATCACACGAGCATTATGAATGGAAGTTCATAGTTGTCCTGGAAATGCAGGCCAGAATCTGGGCTGTAATGTAAGAGTACCTGATCCTGCCAAAAAATGACGGAAAACAAATGTAGGTAATGGTGTAACTTTATTAAGGCTTAACACGAGGACGTCATTGTCTTCAATCAGGGATATTTAATATGATTATTAATCAAAATCAGAATCAGATTTCACTTTATTGGCCCGGTACAACTACAGACAACATATAAGAACAAAGAGCATAAATTAAGCAAAATAGGTAAGCAGAAATAAAGAATGAATGAATAAAATACACAGTGGACAGTGCAAGCTGTACAATTAAATATACAATTAATTAGTGACTAAAATGATGGAAATAGATGTGGAATAAGTGTCATGTCATGCTTTCAGACAGGATAAAGTGTCAGATAAGATAAAGTAAATGTCATTGTAACAAAACTACGGCATTAATGTTTGCACCGAATGCAACATCATATCTTGCCACTAGTTACTTGCATAAAATTTGAGTAGTACAATGATGTGCTCCAGTCCGCTTTAAGGTAGTATACTACATAGTCACTGTGGTTTAAAGGATTTCTGTGTCATGTCAGAGGCCATTAGAAAAACTGGTGTAATAATGGACACGTTTACGACGCCTAGCCCTGAGTTTTATTACGCAATACTTTTGACAGGCGATGTCAAATAAATGAAAAACTATACAATGGAGATTTGGAAACGGCATAGATCGCAACCAACGAACTCTATACACATTGTAGTAGTTCATTGGAATCTGATTGAGAGTGGATGGAAACGATTTGTGCAGGGTTGTTGATGTATAACACACAATAGGCACATATGACAGGCTCATCCTAAATTATCTTCAGTGTGACCGCATGGTGTTGCTGAGGACCTTCCCATTTACACAAAACACAACTAACTGTCCTAGAGGGGAAGTCCTCAGAACGTGACCGCTCATAACAAATCTGGAAGCACCGGTTATACAATCCTACTGTTGTTTCCTGTCGGGGAGGGATCTTCAACTGCAAGTCCTTTGGGAGGGTGTTGGCCTTCACAGGAGAATGTTATGAACTAGAATATACCAGATTCCCAAGGACTGACCAGATCAGCCTAGAGGAATGTTCTGGCTATTTTTAGATATGCTTTGTCTATATTTTGGTATGTTTCTATTGGGGCTGCTGCGATTAGTTGATGTAGTTGATGACGTCGACATTAAAAATGCGTCTCAATATTTTAAATGCTTCCACGCTTCGATTTATTATAGCAAATGTTTTCCTTTAATATCACTAAGTAATTATGGGGGTAGTTCAGAAAGGTGGTTTTACACAGTGAAAAGTGTGATGGCATATCACGGCGGTACTAGCGATATGCAGGAGCACCGCAAGAGAGAACGCAGGCGCTATTCTAGACCACCAGAATAGGCAAAACCACCATGTTGTCTATCCATGTTTATTAACCATTGGTACGGAGAGCTTTTTAATATCTTTTGTCCTTGTCGCTGCTAAGTACGCTCGTTAATAAAGCCATAACGTTGTCTGCTTGCTATATTAGAATCTCCAGTGAATTGGTGTTTATGAAAACGTATAGGCTAAAATCTGGTCATATTCTATGTTGCCAGTGTGTGCGTTCGCACATTTTGACTTGTTGGGACCAGTGTCATTATCGTAAACTAAAAAGGAAACGAAAACGGACACAAAAAAATAATCCGTGAACTGAGATAAAAATGAAAACCATATTTGCAAAAAAAAAAAATGTCGGACGTTAATCTGCAAAAGTACCGTCACACCACCAACATGTTTTTACTTTGTTTAACCACAGTAATTTCCTCTTTTGTCGTAACTTCAATGCTTATTGGTTGTGTTGCATGTGGTGTGTTGCAATAACCGAATTCATTAAGCATGAGGATCCGCCAAATTTATACAGATTACTAACTTATGGGCATCACAATACGCATCTCATTAATATTTTAAGGCATACTTCTAATCTGCTCATCGAATTGTGGGTAAAAAATAATATTCATATAGTGGCGAAAAAATGGCGTGCATTATCTAAATGGCATACAGTTTGTTAAAATTAATTTTTATTAAATGGTCAAATTGATTTTCTGGAGAAAAAATAAGATTAATCGACCAGTCAATAAAATAATCGATAGATTAATCTATAGAAGTTAGTGGCAGCCCAAGTTGCTATACATATTGTAACCGTTTTACTAATATTCCTTTACTATACAGTTTTACTAGTTACGTGTACTCGCATACATATTTCTATATTTTTCCGAAATTCAATACCAAAATTCAATGCCGTACCAGTCCTCCTTTCCTTCATGGCAAGTTTTGAAATAGAACACTGGCACTTAATCACAGATACCTGTGGGTAAAATGGAAAGCGGATCATTGACTTTTAGAGTACACGGTAGGCTGACTCCGCTCAGTCATGCAGCAGGTAACGTTAGCCCAAGTGTAAGAGGTGTATCTCTGAAGAAGAGCTGGTTTCTTGGAGAGTGGCCTAATTTGCTCCTACGCTTGTTTGATGGGGAAACGCGCAAGTTCCTCTGTATGCTTTGTACATGATACAGGTCCATTTGTGGGCAGACATCATGAAATGCCAACATTCATCAGACGACAGTGGCGGGCAGATAGGGAAGGATAAACCAGGCAAAGTTTCCTGAGTAACTCGTCCAACAGCTGCTGAGAATTTCTTTTATTGGGTCGACTAGTGCGGGGGAAAAAAATGTTTTTAAATAAATTCCATTGCCCATAGAAGAACTAAAATTTAACAGCACCTAATAAAAATGAAAACCATATTTACAAAAATAAAACAATAATCCAAAACATTATGACTACCCTCACGTGAAGTGAGTATATTTTGTAAAAACAGTGCGAGTGTCATGGTCTGGGATTAAATAGATGCAAGCTATCGTCCAGTACTCATGGTCGTCATGTTCACTGCAGAAGAAATGGGGCAAAGATGAAGATCTGAGTGACTTTGAAAAGGGCCAAATTATTATTGTCAGAGCATCTCCAAAGCAGTGAGTCTTGTAAGGTGCTCAGTCAGCCATGGTGAATTCCTACTGCCAAGACTCATCAATGTTAGACGTGAATTGAGTCTGTGCCTTGTGGTACAAACCAACAGAAAGGCCGCTGTGGCACAAATAGCAGATCATTTTGATGATCACAGGAGTAATGTATCCCAACACAATGCATCGAGCCCTGCTGTGTAAGGGGTTATGTAACCATGGATCGTACTTTTCAGTGCAACACATCCCAAAGATGCTCGACACATCTGGCCATTCATGCAATGCAACTGAAAACAGGGCCTTTAGGTCCAGTTTCAGCACTTCTGTGCCTATTGAAGGCGCTTACAGTGGTGGACAAGGGCACTGTATGGTCGGCTGCCCCATTGCCCACATAGCCCCATGTGCAGAGGGCTCCATGCCCTGTGTGTTCTGACACATCACTCCCATGTACCAGACGTGATAGTGATAGCCTTTGTCCACATCATGCCGAGTCGTGGCCAAAATGTGGTCAATTGGCTGAACATCACGCAGAAGAATTTCGAGGAATCCAACATGAAACCGAAGTAAATTTATTCCAGGGGAAAAACAGATCCATTCATGAATATGATTTAATGGGGAACTTGGGTGACCATGGCAATAGATTTGTTTTTTGTTTTTTTTGTCACTGAAACATGTTTGGATTATTGTCCTGCTAAATAATTAAACCACACCCGTTTTTGGCTATTTGGAAGCCAAATTTTGATTTTAAGTCTCCTTTTACTTTATGGAGTCCATGATACCATGTGCCAAGGTTCTTGGGACCTTCACACATCCACCATCGTACTTAACAGAGGAGATTCAGTTTCTTTTTTGAATAATTATCCATCTTTTTACACCAAGTCCTCCTTGACGGTTTGTTGCCAAAAAAGCCCAATTTTGGTCTCATCTAGAACCCAGTTCCAGTCAAAATTTCAGTAGTATCTAGAGAATTCCAGGTGCTTATGTTTATGGTGTAATGTAACACTTTCTCCTGACATAACATAATTGTAATTTTGGACATTTGGTTAACTCCAAGGTGTTACCATCTTGTGCAGTCTTCTCCAACTCTGATCTTTGCAGAAAATTTTGCTTCTGTGAAGAATTATTCATGTGTGTGGGAGTGAAGTACACTGACAGAATCATTATATATTATATGGACAAAAGTATTGGGACACACGTCTTAATCATTGAATTCATGTTTCATTCAGACCCATTGCCACAGGTCTATAAAATCAAGCGCCTAGTCATGCAGTCAGGTTAACAAACATGTGGGGAAGAATGGGTCATTCTGAAGAGCTCAGTGAATCCAAGTGTGGCACTGTCAATGATGCCTCCTTTGCAATAAGTCAGTTTGTGAAATTAGGCCTCTTAATTCCAGTGAAGGGAAGTCTTAATGCTTCAGCATACCAAGACATTTTGGACAATTCCATTTTTCTAACTTTGTGGGAACAATTTGGGGACTGATGCACAAAGCAAGGTCTGTAAAGACTTGGTTGGGTGAGTTTGGTGTGGAAGATATTGACTGGCTCGCACAGAACCCTGACCTCCACCCCGTCAAACACCTTCGCGATGAACTAGAGCGGAATTCACGGGCTTTACGTTTAACATCAGTGCCTGACCCCACAAATGGTTTTCTGGGTAAATGGGCAAAAATTCCCACAGACACACTCCATAATCTTGTGAAAAGCCTCCCCAGAATATTGGCAAGTGTTATAGCTGCAAAGGGGGGGGGGGCAACTCCATAATGATGGCTATGGATTTAGACTGGGGTGTCATAAAACTTCCTGTGGGTGTATTGGCCAGGTGCATTCATCCATTTATTGTATTTCCGATCATTTTGCACAAAATATTGCCCTTGTATTGGATTTGGACATTCTCAGGTGTATAGATGTTTGTTTTTTTCTTTCTTTCTTTAGCTGTTGCTTGGTTTATGAAGCTCAACGGTCTCATTGCATTTCTGTGTTCTCTACTCGTACTCATGTTGATGAATACAATAATCGAATTTGGCCTCCGTGTTACTTGATTCATACCGCAGCGAAGGAATGGACGATCACTCAAAAGTTCAGGTGAACACAATAAAGTAGTAAAGTAAATATAAATGGGAACATCCTTCAGTTACATTTTTTCATTAGGATTCCTAGGCGGAGCCGCTAATTGTGGAAATTTTGTTCAATCTTTTTTCCATAAGTGTACTTTTTTTCCTGGAAAGTTAATTCTGTAAAAATGATGGGAGCTGTATTTTGATTTGTATTGCTGACTTTTTTTGTGGATATATGCACTTTTCTGCACATGATGACACGGTAAAGACTAAAATTACATATGACTGCGTGTCAAACCATCGGGATGGAAAGTTCTAGTGATGGATTTGGGTTAGTGGTGTTTGGACACAAAAACATGTCTTTTGACCGTAAGACATCCTACACATGTGGGATGCATGAGAAATGCCCAGAGCCAATGTCGCGTTTAAGTTTGATAGGAATGCTACTGTCATCTGAATGCTTAGGGAGCAACCGTCCACCTTCTCAGGAAGGTGTTAAGACACTAAATGAAAACAGCAATGTCTGCATGTTGCGCAGGACTGCAGTTGAAATTAGATGTGTGTTTTATCCGTTAACATATCGGGATCAGCTAATGTTCGTAGAAAAAAAGAAATGAGTTGTGGGTCCGATGTGTCATTGTTGGTTGATATAGTCGGCCGATATTTCAACTTCATGAATATTAAAAGCTAGAGATGACAGAGCTAAAGACACATAATTACTAAAATGAGGGAGATGATTGCAATCGATCAGCCATTTTCCATAGTGGTGGACGAGCAATTCTGTCGCCTCATGCACCACTTAAAAACCACACTATAGTCGCCCAAGTGGGCATCATCTTGCTGATACCTCAGTATGTGATATGGTTGCCACATACATTCACGAGATCTCATGAAATGTTACCGACATCAGTTTCACTCCAGATCTGTGGAGCTCAGTGGTTGGCAGGTTATCGGTGTCGGTAATATTATACGAAAAGATATTGGCTATCGGTAACGGCCAAAATTTTCACATAATTGCACCACACTAAGTACAGGCTTGCTGAAGGTGTTGTGCGAGAGGTATTACTAGTTGGGAGGACTGGTGAGGTGATGCTGAAGTCTGCGTGTCTGGTGATAAGTTCCTGCTGTGAGTGTGAAGGCATCTTTTGAAACTGTGTAGCCATGCCGTACTGGGGACTCTCCTGCCCTCAGCCTCAGAGGAGGACAGGGAAAAACATTGACAGTAGGTGGCGCTGCTGAGCTTGCAGCTGAAGGGGAGACTGTATGCAGAGCTAGTCGGGAGGATAGCAGGTGATGGGGATGCCTGGTGAACTAATGGCACACATTCAGACAGGTCTCAGATGTTAGAATTAGTGTCAGAATATAACCAGGACTGAAAAGATAAGGAAGGAAGTCTCTACTTCTCTGTCAGAAAAGTGGTGGTTATTTAGGGGGGGGGGGGGTTCAGGAGTGGAGGTGTAGATAAGATGGGTAATACTTCCTACACAAGCATTGTCACATTGTCCTTTGTAGGTGAAATAGACCCCATGTTGATGGTAGTCTGATGTAGTCAGCAGTACTTTCTGTAGCTGAAATAGCTTTATACATACTCTGGCCATTAGGTGGTGCTGCTGAGCTCTGAAGGCATTGACTGGCAATAAGCCACTGCAAATACTGAGCCCAGCACAAAAGAATTAACTGCCCTTTAATTTCAGTATATTCAATGGGCATTAAACGAAATACGATCCTGACACACACAACGCAAATAAAAGCAGTCTTGCAAACTGGCATATACCGTCAGCATTCACTGTGGCGCACCACAGAATGTAAAGCGCTAGCAGTATTCCAGCCAGGCTGCCAGTCCTTCTCCTCTGTTCACACTGAGGCTCTGCTTGCTTTTCTCCAGCCAATGAAACTTTCGCATCAGGGTGTCCTCACAGTTACCTTTATTAGGAGGATCGTAACAATGAACAGAACTCGTACTATTGCCTTTATAGCTTTGGGTGCTGTATTTGGCCCCAGAAGCCATTGTATGCAAGGCTGACCAGTATTCCGACCAAACATCTCCAGTGTATTTTAACTGTCTAGTTCAGCTTTACCTCACTCTGGAATATGTCAGGGTATAACCATTGGAAATACAAGCCTAACTGCTTGTAAAATGTATTTTCATCCTCAGTTTTGGTGAGACAATTACATCAACATGCTAATTGTTTGCTCCTAGGTTTGCATGTGTGGTTAATATTACTGCCCAAGCCCTATTTAAAATTTTAATAACATGTTTACTAAGCTTTGCTGCATTCAGTCTTTTTTTGGTTGTTTCGCTATCTGATGGTCATATGACTGCTGCTTATCAAGCCATTTAACCTCAATCCCTTCCTGTTATATAAGTGGCTTATACATTTTTAAATGCTGTACATTTTGTGTAATCAGTGCCTTATGGTCTTTAGAGCTGTTATGTAGCGTAATGTTTCATGGTAGAGGTGGCTGACCTTTCCAAAAAAAATCGTATCTTTATATAATGCACACTCTGGATCCATGATCCAAATTGCAATCTTTGTTCCCAATTTTGAAATGTACTGTAAAAAATACCCAGACTCCAGCAAGTGTAAGGACTTGCCTATCGGTGCATTTAAAACACAGTATTGCATTAAAGACACCGTTTTCTAAATGGTCATTAATTTTGATTTTGAATTTAGTGATCAGTGGTCATTGTTGACACACCACAGCACACCGTGCACGACAACGAAAGGTGTCCTCTGCATTTAATCCATATGTGACATCGTGACATAGCAGGGGGCAGCTAAAAGTTATCCTAAGTTTTATATTATTTTAAATATTAAAGTTATCAGATGCTTCTTTTCAAAGCGGCTGAATAGATTTGCTGTATTACCTCTGGAAGCGCCGACTGTGGCCAAAGTTTACCGATAACTTTGCTTCCTCAGCCGCCGTGTCCAAAGCTCACAGGGAATTGTTTTTCAAATACATCACACATGAAAGGGATCTGAGGTAGACATGTGATGCAATTTGGCCAGTCAGCGCGGCCATCTAGTAGGAAGTCATTCATTTGTGAATGAAGCGCGATCCAAAGTGTAACTAACCCGGTCTGTGCTACCTGCCCAATTTCTACCTCACACATCTGCACCGCCTTGCATTTTACTGTATTGATTTGACTTTTTTCTGGTCTGTCTTGTTGTGACAGGAGTGCCCCAAGGTTTCTGATCTTAACCCCAATGCAAAAGTGTGGGCAAGTCATGTGCTTAACTTGGACGGCAGTGGGGCGGCGGACGCCGATGCTGTAAAGACATGGAAGGAGCCCCCCAGTAGAGCAGCGGACCCTCGTCCAGCAGGTATGCAGCATTTAAGGGTTTAACCATCGCCACCATGAGCCTGTGCACGTTCGTGATGAGGTCATCGATATGCTCTTCACAACCTTCATGATTTCTTTCAATTAGCTGTCACACAGAACCAGATACAATTAATTGGTTGATTTCAGCCCTGCACTCGGGCCTTCTAAATTGGACTGTGTTGCCAGCATGACATTTTCTAATCAGTAATCCTTTCTTCAGGGCTACTCTGTTGTCATTCCTCTAAATTCGCATTCGAGCTGCATCCGCACCGGGTACTCGCTCTTTCTTCATTGCTTGCTGCTTTGTCGATTGTGAACAGTGCAATGTTTTAGCAGGTTTTGACATGGGGGAGGACGGTTGCACGTGTGAAGAGCAGCTGTCACCGGAGCAGAAGGAGCCACCCCCCCGTGGCTTAACGGACACTACCGACGTTGCCCCTGTCCCATCCGAGTGCCCGGACTCTGTTTACACGGAGTTCCAGCCTGCTAGTAATCCAAGCATTATGGGTAAGGACATTCAGGATGAGCACTGTTGTGTCTTATGACAGTTATCTGGCCGTTAGGGCTTTTCCATTAATGCCTTCGATTAAGTGGTGAAATAGGCGACTTCATGGTGTATTGTGTGTATTTGAAGCACAAGTTTTCATGCTACAGAGTTTGTCAGGTGGGTGACTGTCACATCTGCTGACTTACTTTATGTTTTCACAGCGTGGCAGACATCCAGTACAAACAGTGTGTCCATTTTGTTGAAACGGGAGCTCAAAGCAAATAAGCCCAGCTCTATGTAAAGGGAGCCATAATTTAGCGGACCCTTATGCTAGCAGAACTTTAACCCACTTCGCCATCTAGTCAATATGAAAATAGTGAAGTTTAACTGCGTGACGTTTTGAGGTTCTCTTTGGGGAAGTGATTTATGAACAGGGTAAGTTGAGACTCTCGTCGTCTACTTGGTCAGGCGGGAACCATCCACACGATGAAGGCCAGCAGGAGGACCTTTTGGAGCAGCTGAAGAAGACCCTGGAGTTCTGCCTGTCTCGGCAAGTGACCCATCACCTACAGTCCCAGGATTTCCTGGGAGAGTTAGCAGAATAGACACAAACACGTCAGGTTTTTAGCTTGTGGTCAAAGGTGGATTCATAAGCCTCGTCGTCAGTGCAGCCAGACTAGTGCCGTATAATAGACTAAAAGAGATGCTTGTCATTAAAACCTCTGCTGCTCGTTCTGTCGGACTTGGGTGATGATTAGTTAGCCCTTTCTGCTCTTCGACGGGGTGGTGGGTGCCCACTTCAAAGCGGGCGTGTGTCGCACATGTGGGAGAATGTCGGTGCCCACATGCCAGGGCCTGGGGATGTGAAAGCAGCACAGTCACACGCCGGCAGCCAGCGACGGTGCTCACCTTAGCGTCGGCTACAGTCCTAACAGCGAGCGACGCCCCTTCACTTTCCTTCCTGCGATTGTATATCAATAACCTATATTTTAAAAGCCAAATATAGAGTACAGTTTGATCCAAGGGTTTTTACTCTCTCCTGAAAAAGAAATAGCTTCCAGTTTGAAGCGTTCAGACGCACAAAGGGGCTGTCTGGGCTGCGTTAACCTCCAGCTCTTGAGAAATGCGAAGTATAGCTGCACAACAATGCCACACTCATTGCGTCGGTCTTTTTGGCGTCTGTGGGAGGTGTTTTGTAAATGCGAGCTTTATTTAAACACTGAAGAATGTGGCAGTGGGTGTTATGGGGAGGGCTCGGAGGGTGAATTTTCTGTTCTGTATCCTGCTTACGGCAGAGAGAACCTGGCCAGCGACATGTACCTCATCTCCCAGATGGACAGTGACCAGTATGTGCCAATCATGACTGTAGCAAACCTGGACCAGGTGAAGAAGCTGAGCGCGGACACCGATCTGATCGTTCAGGTTCTAAGGTGTAAGTATGATCGCTTTGTTTTTCGAGCAGCCAACTCGAAAATACCATTTTACTGTGAATATTCTCGTACCTTATTGTGAATGCATTTTGCTGGAAAAAAAAAGTAATGATTTGCTGGGATCCCGCGTTCACTTTTGAATGGTACCAGTAGAGCTAGGTCCGGCACACAAGCAAAAATGTAGGCTCCCCTTTTGCACAAAGCTCTGTTTCAGAAATGCATGGGGTGCTCTCCTCCACCACCCAGCTGTAGCAGATTACGGTGGGCTTTCCGCAGTCAATAGCTAGCCGTTGTTTTCTCTATCAGCTTTGTGATATGGCCAGTATGGGGAAGGACACTCGCCATTCTGAAACCAGTGATGTGTTGGTCGTAACTGCCAAAGCTGTAATGATCAGCATGGAAGACATGAGAGAGCTGCGTGTCCTTTCAGCTTGGTCGCGGTACAACCAGTGCCGGTATACATTTGGGTGTGCCCAGTTTGTACAAGACTCCCAGGAAGCTATTTAGTGATAAGTCATTTTTTAGAGTCCAGGCTTATTTGTGGCATTATACTGCAAAACCTGTTTATCTGTTTAGGCGGAATAGTAATTAGCGTTAAAAGGGCAGTTCACACCAAAACCGAAAAAAAGATGTTTTAGAGGGGCTTTATTGCTATCTATCCATCTAGGATGTTCTGCTGGGAGTTGCCTAGTTTGGGAGATATTGGCTGTAGAAATGTTGAGCTTCTCTCGAATGTAATAGGAGAATTCTGTGGTAATTATAGCGCCAGAAAAATACATTTGAAAAATTCAACAGCAATATCTCTTACCAGAAATCATGACCCAGTTATTGAAGATACACATAGACTTTGTAGTGAGCGGTTTAATGTAGGAACTATTTTCTTCTACCAAACTCCAGTCGTATCACTGCACAGAAGACATCGCCCGGGATCTTCTGCGCAGTGATACGATCGGTGTGTGGAGTTTGGTAGAATAAAATAGTTCATATTTTAAACCGCTCACCACAAAGTCTGTGGATTCTCTCCAGTATCTGGGTCATGATTTCTGGTAAGAGACATTGCTGCTGAATTTTTTTAATGTATTTTTCTGGAGTTTTAATCAGCACAGAAAGAATGCCGTTCACTGCCATTATATTCAAGAGATGTCTGACGTCTGATGGCCGTTATCTTCAAAATTAACCAACTCCCAAAACAACATGCTAGAACGACAGATAGCACTAAATCCCCTCTAAAACGCACATTTTGTCAGTTTTGGGGCGAACTGCCACTTTAATAGCATCAGTCTTTCTCATGTCTGACTTCAGAGTGCATGCAAGGAGTGAATCATGGTGTAATTGATGATCTGCATTAACTCATCCAACTTTAGCTCTGCCTCTGGTCCAAGTGGACGAGAAGGGGGAGAGAGTTCGGCCTAACCAGAACCGCTGCATCGTCATCCTCAGAGAAGTCCCAGAGTCAACACCCATGGAGGCAAGTACCCCCCCCCACCCATACACTGGGCGTGTCCTTGATGATGCTGTGCTGGAAGGGAACCCCTGTGCCTCGGGCGCCCGGCTCGGGGGGGAACCCCTGTGCCTCGGGCGCCCGGCTCGGGGGGGAACCCCTGTGCCTCGCATTCCAGGCCTGTTCATATTCCCTTCTTGGTCACAACAGTTACTTATTTAATACATTTCTGGTGGTGTCGTTAATTCTCTGCTAGGTTCGTCATGCTGATCTTGTCGTAGCAGGTTGCTCTGTATCTAATCACTTTTATTGGCGCGTAGGACCATCTGTGGCTCCTGGATTAGATGGTTTCGCTGTTGTTCGATCAGCCCTTGCTTTGGTCTCATTTTTCTGCAGGCGCAGGGCACACATTGATTAACACAAGCTGAAAACATCTGATAATCTGACAGTAGTTATTTTCACTTCCATTTATTTATGGTTTTTAACATCCATTCATTCCTTAATGCAGAATAATCCTGATACTTGCGTATGTCTTGACGCATCATTTATTGGACAGTGTTTCATCAGCTGGACATCGTTGTTGTTTCGTTGTGATTGTTGTTCACCTCCATGGCTCAGTCACCCTAGTTCCGCTTCATTGGTGGCATTTTGCTGCTAGTCCCGCCTCTTTTTATTCGCGGTCCCTCATAGCAGCCATTTCCTGTCTGGCTTCCTGTTAATTTTGACCTTGTGGGATGAAATGTCCCCAAAGCTTTTGGTGCCTTGAATGAGGTTTCTGGGAACCAGATTCCTCGAGTATTGTAATTAAGCAGCTTGTCATGCACGCCGCACTGTAATTAAAGACCCCCGCCGTCATGTGGGGACAAGCTTGGATTTCACGACGAGCAGGATTTGTCTGAGATATTCTGCGCTGCTCTGGCTCACAGAGAGAGATAAAGATCAAAGATGAACCCGACTTAAAAGCAGAACTCTGTTCAATAGAAACCTTGCGTGTTACTCTTTTGTTTTTGTGACAGGAGGTCGAAGCTCTTTTCAAGGGCGAGAACTTGCCCAGATTCATCAACTGTGAGTTTGCCTACAACGACAACTGGTTCATTACCTTCGAGTCAGAAGCTGATGCCCAGCAGGTAGGTGTCCTGATCAGTCGTGGGCGTCGTGTCCCATGTGGCCATTGTAACTACAGCCACAGACAAGCATCCACCCATCCATCCACCCATCCACCCACCCACCCATCCATCCATCCATCCATCCATCCACCCATCTGTCAATCTTCCAACCACTTATCTTGGCCATAGTTGTTAGAAAGACACACAAACTATATAACAAAATAAATGCAATGTTAAGCTTGGGTGCTCAGGAAGTAATTACATGTTTATCATTTAATCATCTAGGCATATCGTTATCTACGAGAAGAAGTCAAAACGTTTCAAGGGAAGCCTATTAAGGTAAATTCAGCCCGACATTCACAGTGTTGTCGTTCACACAGTAAGCTACATTGTATTATTCATTTAGCATCACTAGTTAAACTGTAATAAGCTTCTCAAAATGATCAGATTTGTTTTTACGGATGTCTGTGGTTATCTGTTTAAGTCTGAGGAGGTCGATGACACTTTAAGTGTCGTCATTCGTGAGCATCTTTAGCGATGTATCTGGGAAGGGTCGTCTGGTCTGTTACCCCGTGTCCCACGTTTTGCCCGTGTCTCACGTTTTCCCCCGTGTCCCGTCTCACGCCCCCAGGCACGGATAAAAGCGAAGGCGATCGCCATCAACACTTTTGTGCCAAAGAATGGTTACCGACCCGTGGAGGTGAACCCTTACGTCCAGCAGCGCTACACCTCCTTCTACGTGCCTACAGTCTATGGTCCTCCCCCACACTTCCCTCTCTACAGCCTGATGACCCCCCAGGCGTGGGCCAGCGCTCACACACCCGGCTTCATAGACCCCACGCTGGTGGGTGCTTCTACCACTTCCTGACCCGTAGGGGGAAGGAGTTTTCCTTTACTGAAAGTCATTTATTCTCAGGACTAAGTGAATCGGATGAACTGCAGTTTTTGACGGTGTATGTTCTGTAGGTAACACCGTTCCATAATACCGGCTTCATCAACGGGTTCGCAGCCTCTCAGAGTTTCAAGCCGGCTGCGTCTCCCCTGTCGGTCAGACAGTACTCTCCCAGGAACAGGTCGGAGGACCGCATCCGCCATCCATTCTCTTTTAAAAAGACTTTTCTTTGGTTGTCCGGTATTGGTGATTGGTGACGGTGTTTTCCTCCTCACCGTCAGGGCCCACAGCAAGCCGCACTCTCGGCCAACGCTGGGGGGGATGGACCGCGGCACGGGGCTCCTCGACAGCCCCGCCGTCTTCGGCTTCCCCGGCGATCACGTCCTAAACGGGGCGCGCGCCCCCTCTGCCCGCTCGCCGATCCAGAGCCGCACGCGGCTGCAGCCAGGCTTCGGCTACCCACGGCGGGGCATCGGCACGGGCCGGGTGGAACCCGTCACCGCGGACTACTCCCTGGGCCTGGGCCTGGAGCTGGCCAGGGGCAGGTACGGGCCTAGGCACCAGGACCAAGCGGTGTTTGGAGGAGGGTTATGCGTGTTGAGTTTTTGTGCGTTCTTGGATTGCACAGCATGACTCAAAAATGAGGCTCTATTAAATTGTTGAGCTCCACATTAGACCCAGGAAACAAACACGAACAGCACGGCTATTAAATGCTTTTTAAATAAGTATCAATGGGCAGTTTGGTAGCAGGTTCCCTCCAAGCCGTTTCTGTGTTATTAGAGCTCTCATTACTATTAGTGTGTGTTTGGGCACACAGGAGCTTTACTGGGGGGCTGAATGCAAATAAACATTCTAAATGAGCTGAACTGCACATCAATGCATTATTAAAAATGTTTTTTTTTTTTTCCCTTAAAGGAAAAATATCTACGGTTATAGGAAAAAGAGGGACGACAAGTTTACAGTAAGTATGAAGCGTCTGGATTTTGTGTTCAAGTTTGCAGATTTGATTTTCCAAATTGTTTATGTCTAGTTTTCTCCTGAAAAATGTTCATCTGCTCCTCTGGCCAGTTAGGGATCATTTATGTATATGCAGCTGTGATGTGTACAGAGGCAGAGTAGGTGATTGTACGCCATGGGCTGCGAGGAGAGTCCGTCCGCTCCTGGGGTCTCCTCCTCCAGCCCTCGGGGGGGGGGCTTCTGTTAGGTCTTCCCTTAGGATTCAGTAGAGCTCTCACCCCTGTCCGTGCAGAGAGCGACGACTCTGTCGCCCCCACCTCCTCAGAAGCCGCCGTCGCCGAGCTTCGAGCTGGGCCTGTCCAGCTTCCCGCCCCTCCCTGGAGCCGCGGGACACCTCAAGGCTACAGAGACGCTGGAAGGCAGGCTGTCCGACTTGGGGATCGGCTCCACCAAGGACAAGGTCAGGCGCCGCGTCCTTTTCTATTGTGTTTAGGCTCACTGAGAGTGGAGCCATAGCAACCTTACCGTAATGTTTGGAAAAGATCTGGCCCCAATCCCCTCATTTATTTTTAACGACGTCATACATGATATATCCTCCTCATTAATCTCCACCGTTGCCCATCCTCATCCTAACAGGCCCATCCACAACTCCAGGCCTCTGCACAATCTTGGCCGTAAAAAGTTTATGATTGTTGCAACGCGCTATTTTTATATTTGATATTCGCCCATAAAACAGGCAAAATGGCAGCCAACAAAAGCTGTGTTGTAATTGGTCAGCACAGGTGGCCTGTGTAACCTGTGCATATTCAGTTAATGTGCACAGCAGGAAAACAGCTGGACTGTCAATGCTTGTGTGCTTTGAATTATTATTATTATTATTATTATTATTATTCTTATTGATCAATCCCAGTGGGGAAATTGTCTTTTTGCCTTCCCCCACCGGCCATGAGGGCCAGCCATCCATAGGGACACCCAGGGAGCTGGGGGTTAAGGGCCTTGCTCAAGCAGCTACCGATGTGTTGTGGTCGGGTTGGAACCAACAACCTTCCAATCACAGGCACCGAGGCTTATCCCACTGAGCCACACAGTGAGGTTCATATGTTGCCACCAGGGACCCCAGAGTGTCCCCCCCCCCCCCCCCGTCCTGGCCGCGACGGTGCCGTGATCCTGCCTCTGCTCTCTTTCAGATTGTGAACATCGATGCCGGTACCAACACTGTCCCGTCTGGCATTCCCAAAGACCCGCTGGAGGTGCCGGCCCCCTGCCCCCCGCTCAGCTTCCAGGGCTCGCCGCCCTCGCCGCCGCTGCCCCCGCACTCCCCCCAGTGAGTCCCCCTTCCACCCCGGATCTTTCCTCCCCGCCAGCTTCCGCTCCAGCGTAATGACGCCGCCAACCTCTGATCCCAACAGCGAGCTGAAGCCGCAGGAGGCGAAGCAGAAGGAAACGCTGCCCCCAGTGGAGAGACTGACTGCCACCCTCACCACGGCCAGCAAGTCTGTCCAAGTGAACGGAGCCGCGACTGTGAGTGTGTCACGCCGTCTGCAGGCCGCACGTCGATATCGATATTAATGTCAAAGCCTGGTGACCCATGTACGGTGACAGTGTCTCGTTAATTGTCACATACACTGTTTATTTGGGTTGATTACTATCCGCTTGCATGTGAAATTCCCGTCTTCCTCGCGATGTCCGAGTGCCACCTGCAGCTGGGGAATCCTGGGGGGGGGGGGCGCAAGGGCACGTGCCGTCCCTGACACTGCGCCCCTCCTGTACCGAAACAGGAGCTCCGAAAGCCAAGCTACGCTGAAATTTGCCAGAGGGCGAAAGACACTCAGACACTACAGCCTGCGAGGGATCCCAGGCCAGACGAGAAGAAGCTCCCCGACGCAGCCAGCGAGAGGGCGGAGCCCAGATACAAGGAGGGATGCCCCGCCAGGACGACGCCCAACCGGCCCAGAGACGCCAAGCGACCCGTGGGGTCACGCCCCCCTCTGCCCCCAGCATCTCAGGGTGGAGACGGAGTCCCGACCAAGACCTCCGCCCCGCCCCCGAAACCTCTGTAATGATGCTGACGGTGGGGCAGGGGGGGGGGTGTTTGTGGGGGCAGGAGGCGCTATTTGATGTGTCCCTGGGAACAGACAGGCAGACAGGAAGTGTTGCAAGAGTGTGTTACTGTAACGTTTTCCAGACCTTTTCTCTGTTCAGAGGTTAGCGGGATTCATCGCTGGGTGCTTTTTTTTCTTTTTTCCTCCTTCTGTAACTGTCCCCCCCCCTTTACCATCTCCCCTTCCTGTTCAGTCCTGGAGTTGAAAACTGGCACATCTCGCTGCCCCGCAAAGAGACAGGCCCCAAGGAAAGCAGAGCCTGCGGAGGTTAGTGAGGTGCCAGCAGCGGGCAGGCGGGTCGCTTGAGGGACGCCGGCCCTGGCTGAGCTCACATGGGCCCTGATTCCGCGCCAGTTACCGGGGCTTGTCTGGCGTCTCGTACTGTTTTTCTTACTGTTTTATGTGCAGCTTTGGCAGTGTAGTAGTTCTGGCTGACTTGGGTGATGATATTGTTATTATTATTATTGTTATTATTGCTCATCAGACCTTTTTGCCAGCTTAAGTCCCCTCATTCAGATGCCAGCAGAGGTTTGTTGCACTGGTTGTCTGTGGGATAACTGAGGGAAGCCCCCTGCTTTGTCATCGAACGCTGGTTGTTTTTAGAGCACCATGGGTGTGTCCGCCACGCCCCGCCCCCATCACATGCTCAGCAGGTGAGCGCACGTTTGCGTGGTCTCTGAGACTGATGATATCAGGTTCCGTAGAAACCAGCTGCATTTCCACTCGGCTAGGGCTCTGGCTCTCGGGGAGTGGGCATCGCTGAGCCGGCAGGTGTTCCTGGAGCCCGAAACACACCTTAGCTCAATGATGGTTTTACTCTTCGCTCTTTGAAGGGTTCATTAACATACGGTGGTTTTCTTCAGTTGCAGGACCCTAACTTTTATTTTTATTTAGATATGGTGCTAGTGGTAATCTCCAGAGATTACTCCAATTAGTCTGGTACTGTATTTAGAAACTTGATCTATGTTAACTAAACTTTTGCACTATTTAATTTCCGTGGTGATTTAATTTCCATTACAATTTCAGTAATTTTTTTTTTTTTTCCCAGCTCAAAAAGGGATTGACTGGTGAAATGTTTTCAGGGTGGTTGATGGCTTGAGGACATCTTGACCCTAATGTGCATCCCATGTGAGATACGGTGTCCTGCGAAAGCCATGTATCTAACTTATCTATTTACCAATTAAAGCAACCTGTTGACTCTCAATGCATAGATTTGAGACAGGAGGAAGTTGGCGAAAGGGTGCAGCTCTGTTTACCGACGGAGGTCCTGTTGTTGCCCTCTCAGCCTCCAGAAGACTTACACCGGTGTTCTGCTTCCACCTGCCGCATTAAAGTTCCGTCACTCTGCCTCCTAATTTCTCGCTTCCACATCTTAGTTCTGCTGTTAGGAATCATTCTGAAGGCAAATGCAAATGTAAAGCCCTGACATTGAGAGTGACTGATACGTTCTTCAGAAATGCCGCTTTTACACGCTCAGCTTGTCGACGAGCGTGTATCTTATAGGTAATTGTGGGTTTTCCTGCGCGCCCCGCCCCGCCCCTCTCGCCCGACTCTCATAGCTCCATGTTTTGCGGGTTTGCATAACGAGTGCTTCTCCATTGACGTTTTGTGCTTGGCATCACATTGACGTCTTCCTGAAATGAGGAAATCTGCTTTTGGAACATGAGGACGTCGTCCTAGAGAATCACAAGTCATAATTGTCATTGTTCATTGTTCATTATTCATTATTATATTAATTATTATTACTACAACTACTATTATTGTGGAATTCCTTGGGTTGCTAGAGCATAGAATTGAATTAAGTCTGAAGGACTGAAATGCACTAGGGGGAGCAGCGTAGCTGTGAATGTGTATTTGTATGGTGTTGGTCACTATCATACGCCACACGATTCACAGTCTTTTACTGCTTATTCCACTGAATATATCAGTTTTTTTTTCTTTTTAAGATGAAACGAGAAGCGCATCTAAATACATGTAAAACATAGTTTCCATCCAGTGTTTTGAAAACTTGAATTTTATTTAAACTTGAAAAACTTTGCCTTAACTTTTTTATATGAGAGAGCTTATAGTTCGGTTTTGAACCCCAAACGGGTTTCTGGGAGTGACATGGATGCTCTGTGAGGCTCACAAGTCTCACTTGGTCTCAAAAAAAAAAAAAGTACAAATCTAGCAGCAAATTACATTTTTGTAATATACATGAAAAAACATATTTGATTTTTTTTCTGTTTAGTTTCCAATATCTATTTTCAGTTTTTGAGAAATAAATCCTGTAAATGCAAGTAGTTAATACTGTATTAAATATGTGCACTTGAGTGTGTTTGCTTGTAAATTTGTAAATAATCAGAAAAATATGAGGTACCTTAAAGTGATTAAAAAATATATATATTGATATTGTTGAAATATTAATGTTGCTCTTCAGCTGGACGTAGATTAAAACGTAATGTTTTTTTTTCCCCTTTTGGTTTATTTGTTTTCGTTTTTCTGGAGGGTGGAGCCGTCTGCCTTCACGTTGTCATGTGCCCTGAAAGTATGATTGTAATTTTTAATTGGTGTTGCCATTCCACATTGTCAGTTCTCTGCACGCGGATTGCAGGAAGTACCCCGCTCCCCCATCATTGTAACTCTGAGGATTGTAATTTCTTTTTTTTCTTCAATTTTTATTATTTTTTTTTATTGCTATTATGATTTTTTTTTTTTTTTTTTTGCACGAGCTGAACTTTTATTTTTTGGACCTGGGGTCCGTGCCATACTGGACCTGCATCGCGATTGGCATCTGTACGTCACCGACTACCGGAAAGCACATCGTTAAAGCACAGCACTCTGAGATCGTCTCTCCTACCGTCTCCTAGCTTGCGTCCTGACAGCGCACACTGTACCAAACCTGTAACCTCATGGGAAAGTGAAAGGTAGTGATGCTGTAATCGTGTAACCATATGCCTGGGGAGAAGGCACGTCGCCCCGTGGCCGCCTGGACGACTGCCCCCTGTCCCTGTGCCATTCATTCCTCCACTGCGGCAGCTTGGTGCACGCACACTTAAAGCTGCCATGGTTTTGGGTATCCATCGTAATTCCAGCGCTGGATCAATGACAAGAGCAGAGCTGCTACCAGGACTAAGGAGGATGTGATCGTTGTGTGTGACTGGCAGGTGTCAGGCGGATGTCACCTCTGCCGACAGTTTGCCTGTCCTAAGAAGTAGATGTGGATTTTTTTTCTTTCCCCCCCCCCCCCCCCCCTGTTTGGTGCGTGTGGGTGTGTGCGTGTGCCTGTGTATGTGTAAGAAGGTGAACACTGAATTCCATATTATTTGTGTTAACTTACATGCAAAAAGTCACTGACAGAGTTGGGATACAAGTCAGCAGAAAAATAATTACATTTTTTATTGGCAAGAAGATTAAAGATGTGATATTTTTCCAGGAGCAATTTGCCTTGTAATGAAGCTGGTCTTGCGCTGGTTTAGTGCTCTCCCAGCGGTGGTCATGTAGGCCGCGGAATGGAGGGAGTCGGGTTGGTTTGTGATTGGCTTAAAGTTCGGGGGCATGTTTGGACTATGATTGGCAGCCTGGAGTCCCTCCCGATGACACTTGCCACTGGACCACTGGGATTTTTTTTCCACCTGGTTTCAGCACCATTCGGCCCATTAAAGGACCCTTTAAGTCAGTCTTACCGCAGGTCACGGTGCCACAGACGTACCTGCTGGTCAAAACTGCTGTCGGCCGTTTCATGCAGATGGGCTTCCTGTGTTCAGCGTAACATAGTACACTAACAGCAGTGGACAATCGACCAATGGGAGAAGCCGCAGCGGGCTTTTTGGTTTGTGTGTGTTTTTTTTTTTTTTGTTTTTTTTCCTCCCCCCTCACTACCCCTCCTCATCCACCAACTGGAATCAAGCATACATGTCTTAAGTTTCTTTTGTGTTATGATGTAAATTGTATAATTTCGGGGGGGAAAATGTAGCTTACTGAAAGAAATAAAGATTTAGGCACTGTTACCAACTCCTGTGTGTCTGCCTTGTCCATCATGTGCCGGATATTTGGTTATTGGAGTCTGTTGCCTCCGGGCCTGGATCCATAGGGGGAAAGCTGTTGGTCTGTTAGGGTCCTTGTCAGAAGGACTGTAGGATGTGGGTCTGCTCCCTGGGTCTAGGGGCAAGCTAGACATGCAGGTGATTCGCTTTAGCTTGGCCAAAAGGGGTAAAGGGAGGTAATTTCCAAATCGGCGGTGACTTCGTATTTATTCATGAAATTCATTAAGCTCATTTCTGCTCATTTCCTGAGAAAGTAATTGATCATTAATTATCCATCCCTCTCCCGAGGTAAGTATCCCAAAGCTGGCAGCCCCTCAACTCTGCGAGCCCCCAGAAGACGGAGATGTCCAGTTTGTCTTTTGTGTGGACTGGATTGATGTCCGGCTCTTCACTCGGGTGCAATGACAGCCCAGGTAAGCCTTGGGGATCTGAGTTGACTGACCCTAAGGAGATTGTGTGAGCTGCAGTTTGTGGGCTCCATTCCTGCTGGTTCAGAAACTGCAGGAGTCTGACTGGGCATGACTTTCAAATAAGGATGCTAACTGAAGGCTGCATTTGAACAGCACAACAGCATCCGAATACTTATTTTAATTTTATCTTTCCTAGCTCATGACTAGAACAGTGCCATTCAAACTTTTTCTTTTCTTGACAAGGCCACTCTAGGGCTGATATGTTTGGCCCTGAACACACACAGACAGACAGACCCCGAATAAACTTTAATTAAATAAAACAAAATAAAATTTTATCATATAATGTGTTTACATGTGTACTGTTTCTGGAGGTCGCGATTCTGAAATGGGTCTGTCTCTGCCTCAAGCCCACCCCCCTCCCCGATTCTCTCTCGTTTTTTATTTTTATTTTTCCTTCACCTGAATCCCCCCCCGCCCCTATTTTAACTGCCTGTTAAACTCATACTAAGTGGGGACATGTATCACAACACAGGATTTCTTGCTTCGCCAGAAAATTTGTCAGATTTAAGGTACCTCGGTTTAAATATACTTACTTCCTTCACTCACATTTGGCCCAGACTACCTTAAATTCGACAAGTTAACTGGCTAAACGAGAAATCCTGCTTTGTGATACAGGCCCCTGGTCAGTCTGATTCTCCCTATTCCAGGACTACCCATTATTTATGGTTGATTTTGGACAACAATGCTTATTCATGCTGAAAAACGAGTAAATAGATCTTTTCATTCAGGGAGCAGGAGAATAAAGGTGCGGTGTTGTGTTTCGCTTTAGGCCTGCCTGCAGGACGTCAGCAATGTTCTGAGAGACACGTGGGTCTTACACAAGTGATGTGATAAACCTTTTGCGTCACCAGAAGCTGTTGACATCCTAAATCTGTTGGTTACATGATACCATTTTCCATGGGCTAAGATAGAGCTTTTGGCCATTAAGCTTGTGACTTCTGAATGAGTGTAGAAATATCAACTGGCCAGTGGAAACGAAAGGCACAATAAGCTACGTGTACAGAAAATCGCTTATGCAATAATGTGGTTTGGCCACAAGATGGCAATATTAACATCCAGAGGAAAATTTGAACAGGTCGGTCGCATTCAGTGCATTTGCGTTGTTCTTCATTAATACTGCAGCATTGAGCAATAGCTTCGATCAAGTGCATAAGTGTACTTTTTTTTCTGGAACTCGTTCTGTTTTTTCCATTCATATACGGAAAATTCCGTTTGCACGCCAAATGGTGAAAGAACTAAGAAGCAAACAACCGATAATATTGCGTCATCTTACGGAAATAGTCATATTTAGGCCGCTGTTGGATTGGTTTTCTAGCTATTATATCAATGTGAAGACAAGACGGATACTTAATAGAATAAAAGTCTTCTGTGAGTAACCAATGATATGAGTCGATAGGAATCCAGACTGACGGGAGTCAGTGTTTTCCCCAGTCTGACAGCAGTGAGTTCTGTTTGCTTGTTTGTTCCTGGTGGCTCTGTGTGGATAACAGATGTTCCAGGTGCTCGGAGGATGTAGCTTTTTCATTTTTGTGGACAGATGGTTGCCACGGAGAGCGGAAGGGGTTAATGCTGAGGCAGGTTCACTAAAACTGCCGTGACACACGCGTCCTGGTCACCTGTGCATGACCTCATTTGGCGTCCTCGTTAAGGAATAATAGTGATCCTCAGTAGGTTCACCTTGACCTGCACTGGAACTCTACCCAGGGTGCACCGCGCTGCATGCCCCGCATCTCCCTCAGTCTCGCTCCATAACCAGATCCTGAAGTGTAATCTGAGCTGCAGGGTACGGACAAATAGTCACCTTCCATCTCACTCTTATATTCGTTGACATCAATCTAGAAGCAGGTGTCTTTAATAGGCACATCAGATCAATTAGTTAAACACAGCCAGATGTCGCGTGTATCAGGTGTCGGACGTCCAGCTGAGCAGAGGAGCGGGAAATGAACGCAGCTCGTAAACACGGTGCTGGACGCACTGTTCGCGACGCAGAATAATCAATAGCGGAGGATGTGGACATGCGATCTGGGTGTGCCATGTATACACAAATAAAGGTGTATAATATGTCTATTTTTCCGGTCCCGGTGGGGGGGGGGGGGGGCTGGCAGTGATACCTTTAAATAAGGGGCCTGTAAAATATCCAGCTCTATAATAAAGTGCAACTGAGTGAAAGTATTTCCTGAAGCAGGGGTTTGTTAACCTTTCATAAATCAGGTACCCCCCCCCCCCCCCCAAATTACAATAGACCACAGCTAGAGCCCCCTCCAACACTAATGAGACTTCTCATAAGTAGCTAACACGGAAAGGTTTTCGCATTGCAAAAACTGCACGATTATGCCGACATTTCATCAACCGACGATACATTTTTGCAGACCTCCCTGGGGCTACTGCTCAGACCCCAGGCTGAAAACCGCAACCCGAGGCAATTAAAGGTGAGTGCAAATCTGAATGTGGGGAGCTGGTCTGTGAGGAATAAAGGCCATTCAGATATCTACTAAATATTACTGGACATAACATTTCCACTGGACGCTACTATTTCTCACTAGGACCAATAAAGTCCATCTTAATCCTAACACAATGTTGAAAACAGCAGTGCTCATTTTATATGTTAATTTCTCATATTTCGCATTGCAAAAGTCTTAGGTAGTCAATATATATATATATATATATATATATATATATATATATGTTTAAGTCATCTTTATGTTGGTGTAAATCTTTGATGATATGAAAAGTGCGTCAGCTTAGCCATTTCAAAAGCTCTCGGAAGGTAACCCCGGTATTTACATTAGTCGTCCGATACACAAATGTTTTTTGTTTTTGTTTTTTTGATTACCGCTAGCACACCTTATTTGGCTAATCAATTTCTGATTGGCTTTTTAAACTAATTACTTAAGACAGCTGAGGAGATGTTTGGGACCTGAAGCAGTGACTTTTTGGAGAACAGAAGAAACTTTTCGTAGCTTTTTTTATTGTTACTGCTAATTTGCATATGTTCTAATGTTACATTGTGCATTTTTTGGGCGAATATGAACTTACTACCCAGATAAGCAGCTGTAACCTGCCCAAGACTAGTACAGTATTGTGTGTGTGTGTGTATAACTGTCTTTGTGTACGACATATGAGTTCATTAAATCTGTCACATCTATATAAAAAGCACAGAGGTGATGTGAACCTTCAGAAGCTCGCCTTTCACCTCAGCCGCCGTGTGTCTGTGTCGCGCACGGCACCTGCAGCAGCACCTGCTTATCATCGAGCGGTTTATTGACCATGAATATGGCCTCCAGCCACCCAATAGCGACGCTCCAGTTTTCCACATGGATTCTGGGTAATCCCATCATTACAATCCGGACACTGGGACCTGAGTCCATTACATTTTTGGAGTCATTTCTCGGTCTAGAGTCACTGGGAGGGTAGTTTTGCTTTAGCGTACGCTTAAATGTAATCTAAAATAGAATTAAACGGCTCCATTCTCCCACTCCTATACATTATCGTCAGATTACTCTCAGATGTTTTCCCTGAGGTTGAAGTCTATCTGTGGGCACAAGCAGCATCAGTCTTCCCATTGATAGTTTCTATAGCAACGTGAACATCTTTGGGATTTCTCTGGCTCCTTTGTTTTGCACTATTATATAGTGACTGTTCAGCCTCAGCTGCCGATTTTGTTTTTCCTTCCTCTCCCCTCCTGTCCTCATTTGAAGAGTAGAGCTTTGCTTCTATTTGATTTGACAGGTAGTATCTCTGCAATTTTGCTGAGCAGAAATTGAAAGCTTTTTCCACTGTAAAAAGTAGTATTGCTGACCTGCTATGTGGCATTATATCTCTGTTTAAAAAAAAAAATGGAAAAATTGTATCCATCTATCTTCCAACCAGTTATCCTAGTTAGCGTCACCGGGGGAGGGGGTGGGGCTGTTGCAGGTATATCCTCGATGGGATGCCAGTCCATCGCAGAGCACACACACCTACATGCTCACACGCCACAGTTATGCACTATGGAGAGCTGGATGCCCCCACCCTGAATGGGAGTATATAAGTCCCCCTTACCATGTGTATTTCTGCATCCAGTGGTGCTTAAGAGACCCACCCAGTATCCCCCTGCTTCCCCTCCCCTGTCCTCTCCTTCCTGTGCCAGGCATCTGCTAATCCACAGTCCCCTGAATGGGTTTGTAGCCACTCTGTGTGGAACGCAGGACTAACGGCCCTTCAGCCAGCTAGGAGATGAGACCAGGAGGCTTGATGTAAGGAGATCCCCCGAACCTGTAATCCTGGGTATGTACAAACATGCACCAATGCAACGTTTAAGAAAGCTCAAAACTGTCTTGAAATCTCGAATTCCTCGAAATAGCTGCTGTATTCCTCCTCTAACAAGGTTACAGCCGGAAATCACCCAACACGTCCTGCCAGCGCTTCTGCAGTGATTGCCGTAGCTGTAGGGCGCCATGCGCCTGCTTTGTCTTTCAATCTCCCGTTTGGTTCATCACAGTCGAGTTTTAAGGGCAGGTCAGGTCTTTAGTTTGCCTCCTTCGCCTTCCTTCTGTGGCAGGTAGTTCTTGCACAATTTTCAGGCGTGTTTTGTTTTTAAATTTCTGAAGAATGCGGGACTGGCGTGCCTCTGAATCATGCTGCGACAGCAACACTGGCTGAGGTCCCCATGGGTTTGGTCAGGATCACCACCTCTGTCGCCAGGAAAACAGCCTGAGACCAAGACACTGCTTCCCTCATGCCGAACACGTGTGAACCACACATGCCGAACACGTGTGCACGCAAACAAACAGCAGCTGGACTTAAATATTCCAAGTGTTGAGTCATTAAGCCATAAATCAGATTCTACTTCCACAAGCATGTATGGTTTACAACATAGATAATTATGGTTTCAAGCAGACACACTCAAACGTTTGCCTAGTTTTGTACATATTAATATTTAATATACAGTTAAAATCTGGACACATTTGCATTCATGCATTTCTCTCTATTTTAGCTGTGTTATTCACCTTATAGTACAAGACCTCGAGATAATGTAGTAATACATATAAAATATTACAACGACCAAGAGAAGTGTTTCAACATCTCAAAATTTTCACAAATTTTAGCCCCCTTTTGGCTTTGATGACAGCATTGCAGACTCTTGGCGTTCTTTCAAGCAGCTTCCAGATGTAGCCACCTGGGATGCTTCTCCTACCGTCCTGAAGGAGTTTCCACAAGTTATGGGCTCGCGTTGGCTACCTTACTCTTCTACTTCGATCCAACTCATCCCTAACCTGCTGTGTAGGGTTTAGGTCGGGGGATTGTGGGGTGGGACATCTGTCACAGAACCCCATCAATTTCCTCGCTCACAGGATAATAGTTATACTCCATAGATACTACCACATAAACAAATTATTATGAAAAACAAATTATTTTCAGTAGGCGTGTCCAGACTTTTGACTGTTACTGTGTGTATGATGTCTGTGTGTGTAAATCAAAATTAGATATAAGCAACTTTTTAAAAACTACTTTTAGGTGAAGGGATTTGTAGTAGATAAAATATAAAGTAGGTCTCTGCTGTCATTTTAAACAAAATCGGCAGATTCCATCAGTAGATATGGAACATTCTCTGTCACGCTCTGTAAATCGCTTCTGAGCTGAAGGTGCGAGTCACATGTGAGGAGGGGGGCCTCCTGTCGTGATCTGAGGGCAAAGTGGTGCCCTCAGATAATGCCTGCATAAAAATAGGTGCCTGCTCCCTCAGAGGCAACCGCTAACTGGGGGGGGGGAGAAAGATCAGCAGGCCCACACCCCCCAGAAGGTGACTGTTTATTACCCTATGCGTAGGAGGGGGGGGGCTCTGGGCTGCCTGCTGTCCCAAGGGATCCGCTCCCAGTTCATAAAGAAAGGCTCCCTGTTCACCGTGTCTGAGGAACAAGCATCTGGCCAGATGTTACCCTAAATACTGTTAGTGTATTTTATTTAGACTAACTGCTCTTCAAAGTTGAGTATTATAGGGAAGAAAATCAAAAGAGACTCCTGGATCTTCTGACATATGGTGGAAACCATTCACAAATCTCAGTCTGAATACTCAGATCTCAATATAAAGTTCTTTTTTCCACTATATGTTATGCACAATATTTGAACCCTATTTTATTTATTTATTTTTAAATCAATGCTAGTCCATCCCTTGAGATTTATACGAACGTTCTGCACATCTTTTCCAGCCTGTCTGGTTATGGTCCCGTTTCCCTTCACCTAATCCTCTTAGTCGCGCGTGTTGTAGCGGCTACTGCTAATCCAGATTTGGTCCTGTTGCGAGCCCCCGACAGAGACGGGGAGAGAGCTTGTATCGCATTAGTAACGCCGGTGGCGTCCAGGGGATTTCAGCGCAGCAGCTCTATCGATGCTGACAATGCACAAAGCTCGTGGTTTTGCCAAGGTGTGCGCGAACAATCACCATGGCAGCGATATAGTTTTCGAAGGAAGATTTAAAGTCCACATCTGCACACTTCCTGCTGGCGCGGTGTTGAATATTGTTTGAGAAACGCAGCTTTTAGAATGAGCTGCGTCGAAAATGCTTCAATATACTTTGTATCAGTTATGTTTACTATTTCGATCTCTGCAAATAATATCTTACTTTTATTACAGTATACAAGATACCGTTGAAACACAATAGCAGTTCCACCCAGTGTTTATAACGTGAAATCTTACTGCCAGCGGCCGAGCCCATTAGATCACACGTACTTCCATGTTTCTGTTCAGCTTCTGCTTTTACCATCACTCATCTCACCTGCGGCGATGCCGGCCCGGTCACACATTTTACACGCTAAGCCTGACGGCTCACGCCTCATTAATAAAAGCCCGATCTTTGTGGAACACGGCCTCTCGAATGTACTGGTTTGGACTGGAAAAACCCGGTGCCCGATGAGGTGATCTGGGTGAAGAGATGCCAAGGTCAGGGGCCAAACAAACATATCAGAGAAGCTTTTTCCAAAAAGCCAAACTGTGGTCAGGGCACATTGATTCACAGACATTTTACGATTACCTGCACAAACCTGAGCTTAACCCAGGAGCACTCACTCCTGCCTCATGCATTCTAGAACAGCATGAAAGCAAGGTTTGCCTAACAAGGGTGAGAAACTAGTCCAGACATTAGTCCTTCGATAGCTCCTTAATCGGTACACTGAGCCTGCAGCCCATCCCAGGAGGAACGGGGAATGAAGCCATAGACACCCAGGATGGGATGCCAATCCACCCCAGGGCTCATGCGGACTCAATCCATCCATCCATCGCCTCTACCTGCTTGTCCTATGCATGAGCACCGGGTCCAGAGCCTGTCCCAGAAGCTACAGCTAGATGCAAGGGAATAACCCAAGATGGGACACCAATCCATCTCAGGGCGCAAGTGCACTCACACTATATGCACAATATAGAGGCACCAATTTACCTGCACTGCATGCATTTGGACTAAAGGCCGCAACCTGTGATCTAGAACACTGTTTCCCGATCCGGTTCTTGGGGAGCCACAGACGGTCCGCGTTTTTGCTCCCTCCCAGCTGCTGGTAGGGAGCAAAAATGTGGGCTGTCTGGCAGGGAGCTCAGAGGTAACAAAAACGCGGACCAACTGAGGACCGGACTGGGAAACACTGATGCAGAGAAAAGCCCTATGAACATGGTAAGAACATGGAAGCTACACACGCAGAGCCAAAGGCAGGGATCGATCCCTGGAGGTCTGAAGCTGGAACACAGAGCCAATCAAATGTAACCAAATTATTTAGCTGGGTAATGAATGAGGAGGTTTGGATAAATCTCAAGGTGCTCAATAATGTGAAACCTACCGCATCTACAGTCCCAGCAAATAAGCTAATAAATGCAAAGGCTTGTCCACGAGAAAGCTTGTTATTTGAATATATAGTATATTAAGCAGTGTGTGTCATCCAAAGGGCCATAAATAGTTTATATTTGACATTTTATTCTTTCACCCATTTACAATACGTCAACCGTACATCTACCGACCATTTGGGACCATAGAAAAATCGATTAATTGAACCATTAATTGTTCTTAAAGTACATAATCATTCAATCAATAACAAAATCCAACAGAAGCTCAATAATAAGTTAATATGAATGCAAATACCCATACTAAGCAATCATCTGGACTTCTGCTGTGAAAAGGGGCAGTAAATGTTTCGTGTATTATGTCAGAGTTTGACAATGAATAGTCCAATTAAACATAAAAAAATCCTTCGAAAAGGGAGCCACACAGTAAACCAGACTGGGCTGGAAGAAAGACACGGGCTTTTTAGTCAGAAGGGTTTCTTTTGTATTCACGCATCCCCGCACAGCCTGTAGTACCCAAAGAGCGTTTATACCCTGGCGTAAGCCGCCTTAAAGCCAAGTGGACGGCGTCGTCCTGCCCCTCCCGACGGGGCAAGCGAGAGGGAATAACTAGCGCCCCCTTGTGGTCGTGGAGGAGGCGTGTGGACGCGATCACGTGAGTGGGATCGAGGGACAAAAAAGAAAAAAAAAGGCAGAGGCAAAGATGTAGCGGCGAGTCTCTCCGCGGCACTGACAGCCTGGGATTACAGCAGCGCTCCTCACGGAGGGACACAGTCATGGCGGGGCTCCACTGACGGGCGGCAAGACGACCCTCCGCCTTCTTCGCTTCCGTCAGTCCGAGCGCCGATCTTCGGTTCGCCCCTTAACACAGCAGCCCAGCGGGGGAAAGACAGGACCGAAGGACTGGGCTCTGAATAAAAGGAAAATCTCTCTCAGTTGAGTGATTTCTTTAAGAGAATGGCGGACCGTGATACATTACCCCTTCCACTGGAGGTGAGAGCCAGACTTGCCGAGCTCGAACTGGAATTATCAGAAGGTAAGGATCAAACACATCTTAATTATTTCCCTTTTTCCTCTTTCATTGCTTCTCTTTCTGGGAATATTAAAGGGACGCCTGTATGCGCGGCTCTTTCATTGCCGTGCGCAGTAAACCGGAGATCTGCAGCGATTTTTTTTTGTTGTATTATGTGCATGATCTCAAACCCGCCGTCGTGTTGCTCATGTCTTGACGCCTTGAAATCAGATCATTGGCGGTGAGCATGAGAGCAATCGGTGCTGTGCGTGACCTTGAATGTAACGCCGGTTGCCGCCGATCGGATCCCCGTTACGCGCTGACTGATGGGGCGACAGTGCGGGGTCGCGACGCGGAAAAGTGCCCGCCTTGATGTTTCAGTCGCGATTGGCGACCGGGACCTGTGCTTAACCCTAAATTATAAACTGACCGTAGTCCAGGAATCAGAAGTACACTCTGAGGCTCGGGGATACAGCCTTTTATCCGATCCCTTATTTCTATCTCTCTCTTTGTTTCTTTTTTAAAAGCAAAGCCCGAAATAAAATGTAACAAAACCCAGGCGTGTTATTTGCGATGCGTGATCCGCGGGGGATTTCTGCAGTTACTTTTTCCCAGAGCCGTTTTAAGGCTGTGGGCGTGCGGGGCGCTCCGCTGGTTCTCTGCAGAACTGGACCATTTAAGGGAAAAAAGTACTTTCATCAACACGGCCAGTGGCACCGGTACTGGCCACTGAGCCGTCTGATCCATGAGCGCTGGTTGTCCTCGCAAAGCCGGAAAATTTGTTTTTGAGTCAAAAAGGGGGATCAGAAAAAGTCTCCCACTCGTTAGCGAATGTACGTGCGGCGGGGTGGCGTGGCTGTTAACGCGGGGGGACCGAGTCCGATCGGCCGCGCTTCTCATTCCGGTGCTGGGGCTTCGGCTTCAGTGAGCCGGGGTCAACTTCCTTTGAAAGTGAAAAATTGCCATTAAAATCCAGGACGGCGCGCTCCGTTTCTGCAAGTTAAGAACCCATTCGCGTCGGTTTTTGTGGATTGCAGGATTTTTTTTTTTATTATTTGTTTTTGTTTGTTGTCGCTTTTCCCTTCCTGTGCTTGTTTTTAAGACACTAATGTTTGACGGCACGGTCACTCATAGATAAATCACACAGCAATGACTGTGAAGTTATAGTCAAATCGCTGTAAAACGTAGCACAAAGGCTCGGATTTTTCTGTAATCAAAGCGGTAATGAGGTGATTGTCATGGTGAGACTCACTAGATTTAAATGATGCTTCTAGCCGACTTTGGATGATGACCCGATACCTTTCCAGGTCTGGATGCAGAGCCGGTACCCTGTGTAACTGTACCTGTTACCTGCACCGTTTCCTGCACGAGGCTCCATCGTGCTTCTCGTACCATGGATTCCATTAATGCCACCATGTCCTGAAGTAGAGAGGCTCGGACACCTGTTATGCTGGATTGACCATGAGGAATGTTGTCCTGGGTGCAGAAGAACCCTGTGATTCATCACACCTCACCTGCAGTAACAGCCATGCTTAATGGCTGCAATTTACCCTGAAACCTATGAGTAGAATATAGTAACAGCTAATCAAGGAGGTGTCTGTTGGAAAGTCAGACAAAGTCAGCTGGTTGAAAAGGTGTGCAACCACTTTCAATTCTTCAAATTTAGGATTTCATGCTAAGCTTATGGCTGTGTCGAAACCATGGCAGTGACATCATCGCCTCAGTATTAATCTCCTGACCAGTGGCGACTCGCCGGTCTGATTTATTCACACGCAGGACAAGCGTTCTCGTTGTCATGTGGACCCCTGCTGATCTGTGCTGACCCCCCCCCCCCCCCCGCAGACTCCTCATTTGACGCCTTAAATATGGCTCCACGCCACAGCTTTCCATCGCCGTTACGAGGAAGACCGTCATCCTCTGTCGTGCGCGGGGCCTGGGATGCGGCGGTAATGGACACGGGCTGATTGAATACTTAGGACTAGGAGGGGAAAAGGCCAAGCGGAAGTTTCCGGGTTCTTGCCGAAGTCGCCGAGACTGACGGCTTACTGTGGCCTGGCAGGAAGCCACACATCAAACGTGAAATGTGTTGGTGAGCAAACGGGCACATATGCAGTGACGAAAAGATGATTTTGAATCCCCCTAAAAATCTGCTTCCACCCCCTGGTCGGCCAAATATAATGACCCCCCCCCACCGATCAGCGAAGTCCACCAAAGAGGACCACCCCCCAATCCACCCTGCCTCCAGCCCCCTTGGTTGACAAGAACTTCAGAAGTGGGCCCCTCCATGTTCGGGGCCCTGTCTCCGGCAGAGCGCGGCCCCCACGTTTAAGCGCGGCCATGTGCGCGGAGACACACGGCCTCCCGTTGCTGTTTACGATCTGCGGCCCCGGGGCAGGGCAGGTTTTCCCAACGCTTCGCTTGAAGTACACGTCCTTGGCCGAAGCGGTCTTTGACAAGGTAGTCTGAAACAGGAGACGGCCTGTTTTCATCTGACGATGGGTTCCTTTATAAAAAGGCCCAGATGTAAAATTATCCTCCCTCCCCCGCAAACTCCCAGGCTGGGGAACATTCTGGCCAGCACCTTGGGGTATTATACTACAAGAGCTGCTAGCCTTAAGACTGCTAGTATTTATTTGGAGAAATTAAGTCTCATTGGATTAGATAAAAAACACAGGATGTGATGTACCGGTGAGGCAGTGGCCAGGTCCCCCGTCCAGCTCCTGTCACTCCCTGCCCCTCGATTCCTGTCCATGTTAAATGAGCGCCACCAACAGGTCGGGATATGGAACTGCACCATTTTGTTTGCTAGAAGGCAAACATAACCTCAAATGATCCCAATCCACAATTGCACTACCCTCGATTGACGTTACCGGCAGGACATTAGTTCATTCTCTGTTGCCTGTGCTCTGGGATTTTGACAGATCGCCATTGTTTTTTTTTTAATCATTATTTTTTTTTAAGAGGTAAAGCGCGTCCAAATCCCAGCGCGGTGTGCGGAAGTGTCAGCAGCACAGCATATGGCAGCGTGGACATTCGGGGCCCTTAGGATGCTGGAGCGCGGGGCCCCTGGAGCCGGCCTGGCCGACGGCCACGATCAGGGGGTCTGTGCCGACCCCCGTGCCAAATGTGACCGAGTTTGTGTCAGAAGCCTGTCGCTTTAAAGCTTCATTTACTGACGTCCTCGTGTCTGCGCACGGCGGAACGCGAGAACCGGCCTCTCTATAAGAGCTTATAAATTTAACCTTTTAAAACAAAATCACAGATCACGCCATCCTTTTATTTCTGAAACTGTCTGAATTTGACACAATAGCGCAGGGTCAATAACAAACATCAATCAGAATAAATACAAATCCGTATACATATTCGCAGCATCAGTAATTCTGTAATTTCATTAACTGGAATGAGGTCGTCTTGTCTTTGTTACCAATAGTAACAGCTCCCCCAAAAAGCATGAATATGAAAATGGGATGTGTGTAATGTTATACTTTTTGGTCCATACAGTGCTGGCATCTGTTAAAGTGCGTGAAGTATGATGTGTAAATCGAGATTTGTGTAATGTGAGGTGTCTGACCTGCAGTCGGGGGGAATCCTGGGATGTTGTCCAGGCTGACCTGGTACGTACAGTGGAAGGTCACACCTGAGGTCTGGCTATGACAGTAATGGAACGATGTCCTCCCCCCTCCCACGGCACGGCGATGCCATGCCGTCGCTCGGCCGCTGCGTCCGCAGTGACCTTCGCGCGCCATCCGTCTCCGTGTCGGACGCAGTGACGTTCCGCGGGATCTGCTGGAAGTGCCAGTCTGGATGTGTTAAAGCGATCAGCCAGTCTCAGGCCGCCGGGGGATGGATAGTTATACCGCTTTCCTTTCCGTTTGATTGCCTTTTTTGTTTCTTTAATTGCTCTCCACGCTAATGGGAGGCGTACAGACTACAGCTGGTTGTTGGTTCCATTTTATCTCCTCCTCCTTTTTGAAGCTACCACGTTTCACCTTAAAATACCGCGGTTATGCCCTGATCTCCAGTGTCCGCTCGCAGCTCTTTCTCGTTCCTGGAATAGCAGTCCCTTCCGCTGTCCCTCTCACGCACCCGGGGGCCACACGCGCCGGTGCCAGCGATAGCTGACGCTCTCTGAGAACTCCCGTGACCTTGCTTCCTGTGGGGGCCCTGTGGCAGGGGGGGGGCACGCTCGTCACATGTTGGCTTGCCGGGGTGCCGTTAGCATTTAGGGTCTGTTCCAGCCAGCTCCAAACCCCCCAGTCCCCTAGGAGAGGGCATATGTACAGTTGCAAAGCCACCCCTGGTGTCCCACGTGCCTTGGCCAGAGATCACAGGAAGCCGACCGCTAGCTATGACCTAGTAGTTTGCTGTCATTGGCTCGAGCTGGGATCTAGCGGCTCACTGTCGTTGGCTGGAGTTGGGATCTAGTGGCTTGCTGTCATTGGGCGAAGCTAACAGTTAGCGGTTCGCTATCATTGGCCGGAGCTTGGAGCTAGCGGCTCGCCGTCATTGGTCAGAGCTGGGAGGTAGCGGCTTGCCGTCATTGGTCGGAGCTGGGAGCTAGCGGCTCGCCGTCATTGGTCGGAGCTGATATGAAGGGGCTGCTATTGGCCTTAGCTGGCAGGGAGTTCATCGCTTTCATTCATGGGCACGGCAGCAGATAATACCAGCTTTACTCCTGTTTAGATAAAAGACCTTTTATTAGTTAAATGTAACATTCAACATGCCCTGTACAGTTCATGTCCAGCTCACTAATCTTCCAGAACGACGTTCCTCATAGTCTTGCAGTGTGGGTGTTACGGACTGTCGGATGTCTGGGTCGCTGGAAACCCGGAGCGTGTTTGTGGAACCCCGCTGTCCTGTCTCAGAACATTCAGGGGATCAGTGCTGCCAACGAGGACGTTTGAGGTGTTTCAAGACGCCATTCCTTTAATTTTTGTTGTCCTCGGTATGCCGGTTCTTCGTGTGTGTGTGTGTGTGTATATTTTTTGCTGATTGGGCCCTATGTGTGGATCCAGCCCAGCCAATCACAGGCTGACTTATTAGCATGTTTGCTGTAAATCAAGTTGACAGATGTGGGAAGCGACAAGCAGACAGCAGAACATGTTAAATATGAAGGCCGGTGATAAACTATTTATAAAGACAGGCTGCTGTTTCACTGTTGGGATGTGTGCCCCCCCCTCCCTGGGTGTGGCTCCTAGTGCATGATGGGTACCAAGACCAGAAAACCAGACAGAATGTTCTAACCCTGGTGCCAAATATGATTTATTATTCTACTGCGTTACATTATTAATTTAACAGATGCTCGTGCCCAGAGGAACTGACATGTTTTACAGCCTAACCCATTGTCAAAATTGGTTATTACAAGAATAGGGTGGCTTTTTCAGATATCTATAGACAGTCCTAAATTTCAAATGAATCCGGATTCTGCCGCTGTAGGTGTGGCTTTCGCACGAACGTTTTAATTGGCTGGGAGGGCATCACATGACAGTCAGGACCACATTCAGTTATAGCCCAGTTATTCAATGGAGGAAGCAGGAAATATTTACCAAGTCAAATCATATTAACTCATAATCCCTTTATAAATTTTTTTTTAGGTTAATCGTTGACAGTTTTTTTTTTTCTCCAAATCCAAAGTTGACACATAGTAGCAGAGAATCTCTATCCTGAGAAGTTCTCCAGCACGCAGGCTGGGCCGAGCCGGCCCGGGAGTTTGGCCAGGACACCACCGGTGCCATCTGCCCAGAGCAGCTTGCAAACGTGGCCTGGAGCTGCTGACATCATCGCCGGGCGGCGCCGAGGGAGGCGGCCGGGGTGGGTGGCGTTTCGCTGAGCTTGCGTCATGATGCCAGGCGGGCGGGCAGATAGACGCCGTAGCCTGCTTTTCGGCGGATCGTTCTTATGAATAAATAAATCAGTCCGACCCAAATCGAATTTATCGGGGGCTTTCGGGCGTGCAGACGGCAGGCCTTCACTAACTCTGACCCGGGAAATAGACGATGTACGCGGAGGGTTTTAATATGATGTTATGATGCTTTTAAATCGGACGTTGCGCGGAAGGGGGTGGCGGAGGGTTCCGGGCTTCATAAGGACAGGTGGACGGTCCATGTCGAGGGAGGGAGAAGGGACATATCTGCCCCCCCGGCTCATATTTCGACCCCCCCCTCCTGCTGGATCTAGGACTCTCCCGATGTCCTCACGGTCAATGACACTCTCTCGTGTTATGGTGTCCCGTAGCCCTCGCGGCGCACGGCCTAATGAATACTGACCCCGCCCTCTATTTAACTGCTTTGTTGACTGTGTCTTTTTTACAAGGTGTTGGACTTGCTAACCTCCCTGGGGGCCGGGGGGGGGGGGGGGGAGGGGAGGAGATGCTCAGTCCAGGTCCGGTTGGGCTGGTTGGATCATAAAACACCTCGGGTGGTCTTTGTCATGTGTTGTGCAGTAATTAACCACTTAAACACAAGTTCTGATGTCAGGTTTAAGGATCAGAATTTTCTGACTCCAGGCTGTGGACTATAACACCCAGTGCAGTGCAGTGCAGTGCAGTGCAGTGTATATAATCTGCTTTCCTAATGCAGCTGCATTCAGCTGAAAGACTGCCAGTCTGTATCGCTGATTGAACCTTATTGAGTGTTTATTCTGCAGCTTTTATGGAAGTTATTGCTTATTGATGCAATGCCGACGCACGCGGTCCCCTGTCAGCAGCCATTGTGTCTGAATGAACTGAACCGACGCAAACGAGGTGGAGGCTAATCAAATGCAGTTTCCTGTTTTCCCTCACATAGGCGGTGGAGTGCGACTCAGGTGTGTCTGAGTGCTTAAAGATTTCAGAAAGTGTTGGCTTTCTTATTTGTGGAAACTCAGTCCAACTGTTTACTCCAGCACATAAGAGTTCCAGGATTCTTACTGGGAGCCCTCACCTAGCGTGTGCCCTGCCTGGCGTGTCCTGGTGTGAGCCTGCCGTGTGCCTGGTGTGTCCTGGTGTGAGCCCCGGGCCCAACGTTGTCCTGTATTTGATATGCGACTATGCGGTCACTGTTTTCCAACGAGGGGAATCCTTAGAGCTGCCTTCATACCCCTAGTCAAACAGTTAGACTGCGGATGTGAAGATGATTTTAATAGCACCGTACGGCTCCGTCGGCCATGTTCTTGTTTGCTTTGGCTTTGTTTGCATAGAGGTGTATTTCGTGACTGACGGTTGGTTAGGAATATGCGTGCGGTTAAGGGGAGATTGCCGCACGAAACTGTCATCACACACCCTGTGTGGCTTGCAAAATTTTCACAGGTCAATGCCAACCAGTGTAGGCCGACCTAAGCCTGAGTGTGGGATTGATGGATTTATGCGGTTTTCCCTGTTTTAAAATTCACTTTCCACCTCAGGTGAGAAACGCCAGATAAAGCCGATGATGGACAGTTGTATGAATCCACCTCCGTGCTTTCGGCAGAGACCTGGGCCTGAACCCAGGCTGATGCGGACCTCTTAAGAGGCAGACCCCGTCTGTCAGTAAGCGAGAGCCTGTCGTTTTGCTGTTCCTCCGCATTCATGTGATATAGACAATGAAAACAATGCTGAGTGCATTAAGATGAACGTTTCTGGCAGATCCAGGCTGGTGCGGGCGGGGAGGAGAGCGACGGCCGGCCGGCCGGCCGGCCGGATCGGAAGCTTGTCTCTGGGGGAGGGCCGGGAGTCACTTGCCTGAGGGTGGCGAGTTTTGAGCTTTTCGGGGTTTACATTAAGACCTGCGGGCAGGCTCTCTGTTAGTAAACAGTCAGAGTAGGGAGATGGCGGTAGTGATGGTCCTTTGTGACTGTACGCCTGTAAAGCTTGCAGGAACATATTACTGGCTCGAGACAGACAATGTAAAAGAGATCTTCCTGTTCCTTGTAAGGGACACTTGTCTGTCCGTGCTGAAGGTGTGAAATTTTGGAGACGTGGGGCTGTCTTGGGTAAATCAAAAGTTACGGACCTAGCCTGAAGTGACCTTTGTCACTCTGGGGTTTGTCGCCGTGCCAGGCAGGAACGTTAAGATCTGGTTTTACAGTATGCAAGATAGTATCTTCACCTGTGTAAACAGTGGGGAGAATGCTAGCGTTGTGGTTGGGGGGGGGAGGAAGTCCAGAGGTGGAAAGTTCAGGTCCAGAAAGTAAAACTCCAGACCAAGATTCTGTTTCAACCAACTAGATGAGTTTAAAGAGTCTCAGTCACAGTCACAGTCACAGAGAACTCAACTGGTTCTGTCAAATCTAACCCCCACAGTCATGGTCCCAAGCAGCAACTAGCATTGTAATACAGCAGAAGGTCTTGTATTGTTAATATAGTCTTATTGCCATCAGACGTCTGATGTTTGAGTTTGATGAAAAAAGCAGGATGAAATCGCTGGCCTGTCTGTATGTGACACTCCAGAAAGATCACTCTCGATGTGTTGATATATGGTGTGTTTTATGAAGCGTAGTGACAACAGATGGAAATACTTAGATATTGAGAGTATCTTGTGGCCTACTCTTGTTTTTTTTTGTTTTGTTTTGATGGTGGGATCTACACAAGCTTTAGGGTTGTTACATCTCAGAGATGTAGTTGTGATTTAAGTCCCTGCTGTGGTGGTGGCTCTGACATGGAGTCCGGAAGTCAGTGATTTGACTGATTGGCATTGTGCCTTTCAGTTAATTGTCATTTCATGTGATTGCGTTAGTTTATAACAGATGAGAGATAATTAATCAGTTGCATACATTTAGACTTGAGTAAAAAAAAAAAAACACCTCTATTGCTGATGAGCAGAAGTTAAGGGGGATATCGTAGCGACAGGAGGTGAAATCCACTAATCCGCGGATAAAATGGAGTATAATACTTCTGTAGGAACAGCCGCTTTTGATCTGCAAAATGTCCTTTGAAAGGAGTTCAGCAGAATCCGGGAGACTTTGCGTTTGAGCGTCGCGGATTTCGCTCATCCGGGAGAAGCCCTCGTCCCACTGAAATGTAACCGGCCAGGTTTCCGGTCCCGATCCCACCGGGATAGAGACCCGATCGTGCGCTGGCTTTGATGGGGAGCGGATCCGTTGTGTGAGGACGGGGCTGCGAACCCGACGGCGAACTACCTTACCGTGCTGCACGACCCGGGTCACAAACCTCTACCAGAGTGCTTCCTTTGTACCAGAGAACCATGACGGGAGATCGAACACATCTTGGGGAAGAAAACGTGTCTCAGGCAGGCGAAGGGAGCCGCAGAGAGCGCCCTGCTCAGGTGACCGTGATGGACCTTTTGAGACTTATCTAGGTGTGATAAACCGTATAAGACACACCAGTATGACAAAGGTTAGGGCTGCAGTGGTGCAGTTTAGGATTAGGGGGGAGCGACCCAGAAACAGGACTGATAATCATGCGTGACAGGTGCGTAAGATGCCGTAATATGAGGGAAACGCTCAATCCTGAAGGGATTCTGTCTCTATGTATAAAAACCCAAAGCTGTGATCGATGCAGGTACCCAGGAGTAACTGGGACGAGATGGTTTAATAACTGACCTTTGCCTTTTACTGAACGTACGCACAATACGGACATTTTTAAAAGGAACACTTCACCTGTACACCTGTGTTTAAGTACTTTTGCTTATATATAACGTGCATTCAGAACACGATCTCCGGCTCGATTACCCGGCCAGTTATGTTTGCGCTCACATGGTCCCAGCAAACCGCATTTTATTCGCTTTCTTTCCGCGAAAGCGGCTGTTTGGGCGGCTTTTCCAGCGGCTCGCCTCGGACCCGAGGCTTCCCAGGCTCTGTAAGTACACAGGTGTGAATTAATGCCGGTGAATCCGTCTTCACACTTTAATGGATTTGCTGTTTCCCCCTTGGCTTCTCTAATCCCTAGAGGATTCTCATAATTATACATTATTTCATTTTGGCTTTGTGCCCCCAAACTGTGTAACTATCCTCCCTTCAAACCTTATATGTACTTTTATACCGTCCCACATGACACACGAGGATATAATGGCGTATTTCAAAATCATTCAATGAAAAATTAACATCATGTTCATTATTTACACGCGGAATAACTTTGAAATCGGCTAATATTACCGGATCTTCTAGATTCTTGTTTCCAAAAGCAAAAAAGAGGTAACTGATGATACTCTGAGTCACGGTAAATGGGGAAATTTCATCTCTAGTATGCGATGAACAACGTCTCATTTAATCTTCACCATCAATGCCACACAAAATTGTTTTTGATAAGAAATGTTACGTCAGGCTTTTAGTGTCCTGCGTTCAGGGGAAATTCAATTTGACCCCTCAGCTGCTTTTGCTATCAGTTGTGAGGTTTGTCAGAAATTCTCCGTCTTTCTTCCCATTTGCACTCTTTCTTTTCCTTGCTAGTGTCTCACCACTCTGACTGTTATGTATGATCCGCCCTCAGACGGCAGCTGTAAAACCTGCATTGACAGATTTATCTTTTAACAATGTCACTCTTCTGCTGTTTGTAACCTAACCTCAGTTAAAATTAATTTGCTTTGCTTAAAGCAATAAGACGGGCAATTTTGCCTTTTCTTGACAATAATGAATAGAGCATTTTTACACTGCAAAAAATTTTCAGGGACAATCTCAGCCCAGCCGTGGTTTTTGGGCTGTAATTATTTGACGGCCGCATGTTTTGTGCATCTTTTTAATGGGTGCATTGATTATATGTTTAATAGATACACAAGCAGGAGGTGGTCTGGGCCGGGGAGCAATGGTGGTCCTTTGTGATGTTTATAATCCTGTCCTTGGGCAGACGTTCACTGACTGTTTTGTATTCGCTATGAAATTCACAAGCCGCTCTGGAACGAACAGGATGAACTGGAGCCAATCAGAGGCAGGCTGGGCATGTGTGTGGGCGGAGCTTGCTTACAGCGATCCCGGATGGTCACCATGACGACCCCCTCGTACCGACTTCTGGCTTTTTGGGTTTGCGTTTGGTTGGGGAGCAGAGGTAGAACCTTTCGAGGTTCGACGACGGGCAGGATCCCGGCTGTTAAGCAGTTAATCGGCCGCTTATTAAGCCGCTATTGGTTAACTGCCAGTTATTATTTATAGATGGAGGGCTGTGGGCAGTCAATAACGTAATTTCCCGTGGAGACATTCCCATTCTCACGCAGCAACCCTGGGATCGCGCTCCGGCCAGGCGCCGCGCCCCCAAATCGGGAGCGCAATTAAAAAAATGTGCTGCGAGAAGAGCGTTTGCACGGCATCTGCAAGCCCCGGGTCCTTCGTCTTTCCAGTGAGGCGGCGTGATTCGCCTGCTTTCATTCCCCCCCCCCCACCACCACTTCGCTGCCCCTCAGAAGAAAACAGATGTTTGGTTATGAGCGAATCCAAAGAATGAATCACAGTTTTGTCATGGGCCTGCATGCGAGCCAGAAATGCCTGTTTATTTCTCTCTTGGTTCCCTTTCTTGTTTTGTCCCCCCCCCCCCCCCCTTTTTTTTTCTCTGAGCTTATCGTCTGGGACTTGGTGTGTAGGTCTTGGTCCTGGAGTTAGCGTTTCCCTCCCCAGCAGCTGGCAAATCCTCCAGGGTCGGCTTCTTCCTCTCTTTATGGAGACAGCTCTTTGATGTTGGATTCTGGCCGGCTAATTATTTGATCTAATTTACGTTTTCAGCCCTCGTGCGATAATGGCAGACTGAAGCTGTCGTGTTTTGGCAGAGGAGGTGTTTCGCTGGTGCTGGATTGTGGGGGTGGGGTGGGGGGGGGGGGAGGAGCCAATTCTGGCAGATTATGACGGCTGTGATTTCATAATTGCTTAGCGGGCCGTGAGTATTTTTAGCTTCTCCTTAATCATGTGACCTTCTGTGGCTGTCCAGTGGAGGGCTGGAGCGAGCAGACGTGGTTATAGCAGCTTATTGGCTGTGACACAGGTGTACGGGCGGGGGGCAGGGGGCGGGGGGCGGACCCCTCTACACAGTCACAGTGTTGCATGCTTTCCCTGGCTGGATGTTTTTAATGAAGGCATTTGGCTCTAGGGTACAACAGCAGGCCGCCAGCGGGCCCGGCCTCTCGCATTTCTTTTTTTATTCGGGAGTAAACACATGCCGAGGTCTGCGCTGAGGGCATTCGGCGGACTCGGTCCCCTTCAGCTCTCCGTTCTTACTGTACTGTTTGTTATTACAGTGGATTTTTTATGTTTATGGATTTGAGTGTGGACTCATTACTTTAAAGTGTATTTATTGCCTTCTGCTGGATGAGCCGGCGTGTGTTTGACTGTCCTTCCTCTAGGCAGCTGAGTAACGGTTGGGGGGGGGGGGGTGCTATTCGAGTGACCTTAATGACATTAAGCCGAGTCATTGCCTTCAGACCTCTCTGTGCTAAATCTTCACCCGGGTTGACAGCCTCCTTGATGTCACCGACTCTCCCGGCAACGCGACACCGTGAGGCCTGCGGTTGCCACGGCGCCCACCCCTGACCCAAACTCAGTCACGGTTGGATGTTGACCCGGCGCTTGCCTTGAAAGTTCAGAGGTTACGAGTTGACAGCAGGAGAAGAGAAACCGCTACATGCTAAAAATGATTTTGTTTGCCTTGCCCGGTAGCCCGGGGATCCAGCACAGTCATGCGGCATGTGGTGAACGGGACAGTCGGGCAGATAAATGGGCGCAGGGGAGATGGTTTCTCGATCCGGGAAAGACCCTCTTTGGGCAGAAAGCGCAGGGTGGGCGGGAAGGCGGAGCGCTAACGCATGTCTAACCTGCCGCAGTGCTGTGCCTAGCGTGACGAAATTGCCGACGTGTTCGTCCGCCGGGACACAAATCCCAAAGGATCCCTCTCTCTTCCTGCCATCTTCATCGCTCTGTACTCTCCCACAGACCAGAATAAATATGTCGTATCAGGGGTTTGCAGCCTACATGGAGCTGCTGTTTCTCTTTGTATGTCAGCTTGCCGCGGCACACGCTGGCGTCACCGGTCCCCGAAATCACCACGGCGACTTCATGGGAATGTGACCCGGTGCCTTCGGTAAACCGTGAAAGGCCTCTCGGCTGGTTCAGAGGCCGCCGGACGCTTTGCTGTGCACGGTGGAGGATTTGTGGTGACGGCTCTTCTCGCGTTCCTCCATGGTCTGTCTGACCTTCTGCTGGAGACGCGGCCCGGCTGTGTGCGAATGACTCTTCTTATCCAATATGGCCGCCTGCTGCTTTGCGCCTGAGCACAGAAAGGGAAGAAAACCAGGGGGTGTATACAGGGGCTGAGCTGGAGGCCCATCCGAAAGCTGATTGGCCCCTGGAGTTCCCCTCCCCCTGCCACTCACAGATTCAAAGCATATCATTGGGTAAGGATTTGGTTGACCACTCTATGTGAAATATGGCCCCTTTTAGGCCCCCCACCTTAAAAAAATCCTCGAATGCTCCATGCTGTATGATAACGGCTAATCTTTAGGAGCGTAGAGCTGGTGTCATTTGCCCTGGGGAGCTGGGGTTAGCATTGTGGCTAGCCGTGGAGGACTTGTGGATTAGCTGTGTCTTGTCATTGGAGCCAGTGGGGTTGCAGAGGTGCCTCTAGCCATTGAGAGCTGAGGGTTAGCGCCACTGCTAAAGAGCTGAATGCTAGCAGTATAGCTCCTTGTTGAGGGGTCGAAGTGGTTATTGTAGGCCGAAAGTTAACGGTGTGGCTAGTTGAAATGAGGGTTAGTTCTGTGACTAGTCTTTCGAGGGATACTGCTAGTGGCACTTCGCTTGGGCCGCTTGGTTACCCGGCCGCCCCTCTGGTCACATGGCCCAGTGACACTTGTTGGGCTAATGCTAATATCCCCCCTTCAGCTGTGTGGGAATGGTACGGTCCAGGGGATGGTGACTTTTTGTTAAGGGGTAGCTTGGGATAGGAATGTACCATTCGCTGACAAAATGAAAGGATAATAAAAGAGAGAGAAAAGTAACCAAATCTTTCCTGCCTTCTGGTAATCTGGTTATATATTGTGCACGCGGCTCAACCGGACATAAATGTCAGCGGCTGCGGCACAGATTCTAAAATTTAATTATTTTGCATTTTCCACATTCTTCCGTCGTGGCGTCACAGCTGCATTCCCCCCCCCGGTGACCGTCAGGAGCAGCTGTCACCGACACTGCCTTTCCCGCCGCGGCGGACTGGGTGGATCCCAGCGTGTGTGCGGGGTGACCGTGTCCCTGTGAGCGTGTGCGGGGCTGGTGAATAACCGCGTCGTGACGACTTCCTCTTTTGGGTATTCGGCGTGTTTAATTATTGAGCCGAGACCGCCCGGGGCAGTGGCCGGACCCGCGCACCCTTTGATGACCTGGCTGACAATGCCGCCTATTCATAAACGCTCCTATATGAAAATGCGGCAGAGGGAGGGGCCTAGTTAAAGAGTGACCTTGTGAGTCTCGCGCCCCGTCGCTTTGCGAGTGTCTTTGGCCTAAACTCTGTGGGTCGATGTCCCATTGATTTCAGGAAGATTTAAAATATATCTTTAATAGACTTGTTAACACTTTTGTAAAGAATTTTCTGGGTATTTATATATATTATGTTCTTAAATTTTATTTCTTCCTGCATGTTATTCATTTTCACCCTTGTATTTTTTTGTCTATACATATATTTCGTATTTGTGATTTGTTGATAGTATTTAATCTGTGTAATTAGCTAATATGGCCTGTTTCATTGAATAAGCAAATGACTTTTGATTACAGAAAGCTTGCTGGACTTTACTTTAGGTGGTAATATTTACTTTATCTTTTTGTCAAATTTGGTGATGGAACTTTTTTGGATGTACAAGTGGCTTTTAACCTCGGCAGCTGAACCTTGGGGGAAATGGGATGATTGGATGTAATTGAGTAAATTATAATTTAAAAAAACCGGGTGGAATCCGCTGGTGGTTCTGGGGCGGATGTTTTGGGACTGAGAAGGTCGTGAGTGATTTCTCAGGATTGGTGTTGTTCGTCAGAGGACCTTCAGGCCAGAGGAGCTGGTACAGGGATCGAACTGGAGAGGATCAGATATTATTACTGTCATTTAAAGCCTAATGGTTAAATCTGCCAAGAAGTTAGCAGATATTTATTATGGTGCAGCGCGGTCGGGGATTAGAGTGTGTTACAGAGTTCGTTTACTGAGGTCTGAGCATCGATGTCAGAGTTTAGGGACTAAAGGTGGGTGTAAATAATGACAATGTCAGAAATGACCTTTCTGGTGTTTAGTAGTCTTCTGTATAAAGTTGTGTTTACCGTCTAGCTGAGTATGAATCTCTGTGGGCTATTGTAGAGTGTGTGTTAATGTACAGCGAACGTACCGTAGTATTACCGTGCGGCAGGAGAGTGGCGATGCGTTTCTTCACGTGGGGGGGCTAGCTATCTGCCTGCCAGCCATCCACGGCTCTGGGTTTGCATGCGGCTAATATCTCATAGCACGCGGCTAATAGTTCGTAGCGCGTAGCATTGCTGATTAATGTATCTGCGATGTGTTCAGGAGGACCAATTAGGGGTGTCCTCCTGCCATCGAACGCTTCCCCAGGTGTGTTCCTCTGTAACGGAGCCAGGTTTGAATGTGCCGGGGTTCCCCCTGGATGGGGGATGCCCCATCTACCGATGCGGGGGCCGCAGCGCCATGTTGGCTGAGGGTTGCCTTTTGTGGCTTTCCGTAGCAGATTGATTTTATTGGCAGGCTAGCATGGTGAGAAGTCTAACTATCCGCAATTACTGCTGACTTATGGGCTCAAGTCAAATCTGTTATCGCAGAACATCAGGGACGGAATGACTTTCGGCGGTGTTTCGTGGTGCGCGTGGGCCACTTTTATCATTTGAGTTGTTGTTGAAAATATTCATAAATATTTAAAAAAAAAAAAAATGCTTATTTTCACTAGCTGCCGTTGCCTTGGTGACAGCAGGAGTCATTCTGCCCCGAAAATTCCACACTGGGACGGGCTCAGGAAAGTCCCTTGCTGTCTGCCAGCTCCGGGCTTCGGTCGCGTGTCAGCTGAGCGCATTTTTGGACGGGGTGCTCAGGTCTTGTCCTGGATACTTCCTGCTCCCGATGTACCTGTTGCGAAAACTCGAGTCCCGGCAGCGTTCAGGCTCCAGAGTGCTTCATGCTCCCACTTTGCAAAGCCTGCCGATCGGAAACCGCTCTGCGCCGCCATAAATTCACCTCTGACGTCAATAAGATTTTTAAGGGACTTCCAGAATACCAATCCCATACCGGTCCGCAGCCAGAATTCTACGGGGCTGAAGAACGCTGGGGCTTTGGGGGAGGGGTTAGAAAATTTATATATTTTAAAGTCAGACCCCCACCCCTCTCGGTTGCCAGTTTTTCCACGTGTGTGAAATTTTTGCCGGTCCACGGTCATCGATGGTTGCTGAGCCGCTACTCTAGTTGCCGACATCCGTGTTTAAAGGTTTTGTTTGTGCTCAGGGGTTTGGCTTCCATGCCCTGGTTTAGTCCCATTAAGACGTTCTCAGTCAGATGCTCTCTTGGGTTTTTCTCTCCGCTACTCCTGCTTGGATGCTCTTTCGGGACTTGGTCCCAAGACGCAAGCTACTTGTCACTGTAGAATATATGTAACGACAAGTAATTCTCTGTTGCTTGTGATGAAAAGAAACTAAGTAGCGTATTAACGTTAATCATTTCCGCGCCGTCACTGGGGGAAACCCAGTCTGTCTGTGTAGCACGGGGGCGACCAAGACAAGGAGGAGCGTTGGGTCGTGTCCAGCAATGAGCCGTGTCTTCTCCCCAATATTTAAGGTGTACACTATGTGATGGACCTTCGTCATGTGACTAGGGTCACAATGAATTGGTGGAATTAGAAAGAGACCCCCTGGAAGCACCAAATGAGACATTCTGGAAGTGGATGGTCAATCACGGGGCTCCAGACCAGAACTTTGTTTCAACCGACCAGTTGAGTTCTCTGTGACTGTGGCTCTTTATACTCAATTGGTTGGTTGAAACAAAACCTTGGTCTGGATTTTTACTTTGCTGGACCTGAAATCTCCACCTCTGGTCCATGGCTTGGTTTGTCATTTCATGCTTGGCTAATTTTATAATGAACAGTCTCCACATATGTTAGTGGTGCCCCCCTCCCTTGCCGTGGAGGCAGGGTGTGGCTGTTTGATTGACAGAGGACAATCCTGCTTAGCAATTATTAGTCTGTCTGTAAATAGAAAGTTAGAAAAGGGTTCACTCGGCCGGAAGGTGCTAGAGAAGGTTCTGGGCAACTGCTGGCTCTGCTTTGTGGCTGCTCTGGATCCCCCCCCCCACACCAATCCCGGCGACTAAAGTTCATCTTCTCACGACCCCTGAAGGGTTGGGGTTTGGAGGGGGCAGCCAGGGGTCAGCACTTGCATCCCGAATCCGTGGTGGCCGCATCTCCCTTAGCATGTACCGAGCGAGACATTCCTGAAGCCGGTGACACCCCGGCGTGGCTGGAACCGAACCGCTGACCTTAGTGTGGCCCCCGGAAAGCCCCCAGTGAAGCTTCCAGCAAGCTTTAAATGGCTCAGTGTTGCAGACCCTCTGAGATGTGGCCGTTCGTCAGTCGGACTCACAGGCTGTCATTCATTACATTAGCATATGCTTTCCTCTTTCTCTCTGTAAGTGTTTGGTTGAGGGCGACGGTTGGTTCATGGCTTTTTTTTTTGAAGGACTAAATTGTGCTCTGCAGAGGAGCCAAATGGAATAAACCTCCTGATGTCTGTTTTTCCCTGTGGGTAATTTGCTAATGCCCGCACATCTCCTGAAAATGCTTTTCGCAGGAGTGCGGTAAACTACTCAAGGTCTAAATTTGGGTTTCCATCATCCTTCATTTTTGGGTCACTCGTCCTGTTCCCTGAAAGGTTCTTGGTCGAAATCGCGACTGACCCCAGGTCAATGTGAACGTTGAGCCTCTCAGAAAGTTGTTTTGGGGGTTGGCAGACATAAGAGGCGAGGAGGATTGACACAGCAACTGAATTGGAAATTGCTGTTTCAATGCCAGAAATACCAGGATGACTAGAGAGAGCTTCTTAGCCTCTCTTTTCCAGCTATGCCTTCATTATCAGTGTAGAAGTGCCGTGTCAGTCTGTCTCCCGGCGGCTTGATGGATGTTCTAGGTTTTTTTTCCAGCCGCTAGCTCCTAATTCCTCAGGCTCCTCGGACGTAAGATGGATGGTGGAGCCAATTTTACAATCCGCAAAGAACATTTATACCTCAGCTCTCCTGATTTACGACAATAAGACCCCTTCAATTCCTGCTTTACTCATCCCTAGCAACAGGTGACAGGGTGGATAAAGACATAGACGTGGCCCAAGCATACTATGCAGCTAGCTAAAATCGTCTGCATATAAAATTGTTGCAAAAAAAAAAAATTTAATTGAACGATTTTCAAATTAATGAAAAATTTGTAGCAGAATCCCTCTTGAATTGGGATCATTGTAGTTATCCCTGTTCTGACTTTATTCTCAGTTTTTGCTGGTGTCTCTTAATTATTAATTACGCGCAATTTGTGAAATGATATGAAATGTGGAAATTAAGAACGACACCTTCCGTAGCCGTAAATGCAGTTGCTAGGCGACCTCATCGTTCTGTAATTGGGGGGGGGGGGAGTTGCACTTTCAGGTTCCTAGCAAAGTACTGGGCAGTGTCGTTCTCCGCAAGTGTGCCGGTTTGTCCTCTGCTGCCGTTTGTGGGCTCTGATTGGTGGATGGGGGTTTCTCTCGTCTCCATGGCTGCGGTGTCCTGCCGGCTGCGCAGATTTGCTAGTTAACTCCTGGGCTAATTAAGTGATCCCGTGTGCTTCTCATTTTCTTTTGCAAATGACCGTCTCTTGTATTTAATGCACGTCTCTCGCGCTCGCGGCGGGTTTCCGCACGCACCCCCCCCCCGCCTGCGTCTGGTGCCGCCTGCTTTATCCACTCTTCTCTTTATAGGGCGACTCGTCTGCTGAATTTCAATCTGCCGCTTGGGGAGTCGGCCTTCAGTCGCGCGTGTTGGGGACCTGCGTGCTCTGCGAACAGCGCGAAGGCCGTGAATGGGTGGGTCTCTCTGATCGCGTTGCGACGGCTCCGCTTCTGCTCTGCGTGCGGAATTTGCACTCGCTCCCTATCGTGGGTTTTCTCCAGGTTGTCCTAGAGTCGTAAGATATACAGCTAGCGCCCCTTGTGTGTGTGAGTGTCTCCATGTATGTGTCCTGCAATGGACGGCCCCCCCCCCCCCCGTTCAGAATGTTCCCCAGCCCCGCGTTGCCTGGGATGGGCTCCAGACCCGGTTCAGGATAAGCAGCTGGAAGCTGTTTCATGCAGTTGTGAAATGGGGTTTTCATACAGATTCCTGTAAAGCGGCGTCTCTCAATCCGGTCCATGTTTTCCTCCCTCCCAGCATCTCTGTCTGTGGGTCCCCAAGGACTGGATTGGGAAACACAATGGTCGTAGTGTTTGTCTCTTGCTTTCTAGAGCTCACCAATCCCTGTTACTAAGATGTCGAGTAAATTGCTTGATATTCTGTAATTCCTCCCCGGTCTCCAGTGGATGCCTGAAGGGCTGATTACTCGCCCCCCCCCATCAGACCATCCGCTGACTCGGACTCCTGCGGAGGTCGATCAGTCAGTCAGGCTGAACATCTAGCTGCTTCAAGAATGTTTCGGCCCAACTCCCCCTCGCAAGCCCCCCCATATCACCCTGTATCCGACCTCTCCGTCAAACATCCATCGTAAACCCCGCCCGGCTTCTGTGCTTCACGACACCGGTACCCATCCCTGGAACGGCTCTCCTCACACACCTCAGCTAACCGTCCGTCAGTACGCCGCTAATACTAACTAATGCTCAAATAACAGTTCTTCTCAGAACCCAGCGTCACTGTTTTGAGGCCACTCTCATTAATTGGATTATTTCCGAAGCTTCATTTTCGAAATCGCGGAGAGCCTTTTCATGGTAATAGACACTCGTACACGGCGTGCTCCAAACCCACGCCCTGGCCCTGTCTGATCTACCCCATAATAAGCCACAGCTGGCATGTATACTAACTTTTTCTTTTTTTTGAGTGATCCCTACACTTCCATCGGCGTGACAACAGCCATTCACGCCTCCCTCCACCCTTTGTTAATCCTGACGCTTATCAGCGCTCGGCATAATGGCCGCTGGTCCTTTCTAACATTCAGGCTGGAGCCGTCAAGAGGTTTATTTGAAGATGGTGATATTGGATTGAATTGCCACCGCTGACATGGGGGTGGGGGTTGCGGGGGATTGTTATAGAACAGTCAGACTGCCTCCGCTGTGTTGTGTTTCGGCGTCAATACGGAAAATCATGTGGAAGCCCCCCCCCCCGAGTAACAAGCAGTATTCAGTACTTTACCAAGCATCTCTGTGATGTTCCTAGTGCACACCGACATTTGCATGGCTGGGGGGGGGGGAGGTTAATGTGTGACATCCCAGAAGGTCCCTGGGGATGTTACATTTCGGTAAGGGACATGAGCCCCTTTCTCCCCGTGACCCCCGGCCCTTGTTGGGTCTTGTGCAGAATCGATATCAGCCCCTTATCAGCCATGCCCTCCTGCCTCCAGCGAATCGGGCCTCGGAAGGTCAACGCGGCTGCCGGACTGGCTCTGCTCCGATGTCACGCTCACCTTCGGCTTGGTGCAGGATCAGCCCCCGTGGGGGGGGGGGGGGGGGCTGAATTAATGAGCGGGATGGTTCTCGGTCCGCTTCATCGTTCTATTTTGTCTTTTGCTGAATGTTCCATCGCCTCAGCCCATTTTATCTCTCCGTGTTCAGGATGCTTTTCCAGCTTTGCATTAAGATTCTGAAGAAAACAAAGCTCCTCCTCTTTTTTTAATATGTTTTATTTTTAACAACGCTGTGTGTATCCTATTGATCACGCATCCACGCCCCCATGTTAACAGGAAGTGCTGCTGGGTGTTTTCTGTCCTCTGATAGGCTCGCTCCCATGTGACGCCCCCCCCCCCCCCCCCTTTGCCGGGAGTGTTAAGGAATCACAGATCGCATCGCCTTCTGGAGTTCCCCCCTGCCCCACCCCGAAGAGATGAACATTCCATCGTTTCGACTCCGGACCTTCTAAAAATACCCCCCCCACTTGTGATAATGGTGCTTTATTTATAGGAGAGTGCCGTTTTCGGGGGGCAAAGAATGCCTTGTCGCCTGGTCGCTTCCTGTTGGTATTGGTGACCTGAAGTGACACTGTGTGGTGTATGTGTGATTAAAATCGGAGGCTGTCTGTTTTACTGCGTGACCTTACCTTGTTCTCCCCGTGTTTCGCTTGTCGTCCCCCCCCCCCCCCCCGTTTCCAAGGAAACTCACTGTTGAGGTTCGCCAGTGGCTGTATGTTGCCTTTGGTGGATGAGCGTGTAGATGTCAGGGTCTATGATGGACTGGTTCTGGGTTATTCTGGCCATGAACACAGGCCAGTGATGATCTGGTATCCAGTGAAGCTGAGTACGGTAGAAACCTGGATCGCTCGTCCCGATTTCTACCCCCTCCCCCCCAATCTGGAATGGACCAGTCCACAATCCCCCCCCATCAGCAGTTTAAAGGAATAACCCTCATTCTGATTTCTAAACGACATAGCCTATAACGGGACGAAGGTTATTCAGTACAAATGAGCATCATTTGTAAACGTGGTCACTCTGCTCTTTGGCTGAACCTCGGCAAACCCGCACTGGTCTATATTAAACCACCCTGCACTGCTTTGTTGTAAATCCCCCGCTAATTATGGCAACACAGTTAATTGTAGAAACGTATGATTGTGACTTGCAGGATTAATGGGGCTTTCAAACATGTCTGTTCAGCGATTTTCCAGTACAGTAGCTAATTAAGTATGACATTAAAATAGACTTACGGAGTGGAATTCAGAATCTGTGGTGGGCGGGGCTACTGGGTGCTGTCAATCACTGTCAGATGTTACCTATTGGCTGTTACTTTGGTTCCTGTTTGCAGTGATTGACAGCACTAAAACCCACCCACTAGGCCCCGTCGCCCCATTTCTCCCATCAACGGTTCTGAAAATGAATGAGCAACATTTATTTATTTCATGGTGAGATGTAAGATGCAAAATCGTGTTTCGTGTTTGTTCGATTCTGGCTGAAGAGTGTTTCTTTGGTCGTCTGAAAAAGTAGTCGGGTCTCGTGACTGCTCATGGGACCGGCGCGGTCCTGCCCCACGAGCGAGACTGCCGGCGCATTTGGGCCTTGTGACTCAGCTGTTCCCATATTTCATTTTCAACACCTCGTCTGTGTCCTGGTAACAAATAAAAGAGAAACACTCTGGGCCTCTCGGTCCGCAGCTCGGGGAGTCTGAGTTACGTAGCTAGACAGCTGAATCCGCTAGGAGTAGCGGCAGGCCTCCAACCATCAAGCCTCCGTCCTGTGGAAGGATCTGCACTGTGACCTACACTGAGGACTGACTGCTCCAGCCACCCCAGTAGGCGCTTGCTCCCGGTGGACTAAAATGGGCAAAATGGCTGGCTGGTCTCACTCTTGCCAGATCGGACTCGAGATTTGAGGGATGGTGGAAATCCGCCTAACAGAAACAGAGTTATGCATAGGGGTGGGGTTTCTAGGACGATGTTAGCTTGGCAAAGGGAGCCAGTTTCAAATATTTCCAAAGGTTTTATGGATGCTTTTAATATATATATTTGACCTGAAGCTGAACTTCACTAAACTTTATAAGGCTTAGGGATTAGAGGCAGGGATGACGAGCCACATAGATTTGTATTAAATTTGAAATTAATAAATGGAATTAATAAGTGTTTAACGTCCCGGGGGATGAAATGTGCCCGGCCTTCGTTGAGCTGTGGGAGCCGCTGCCAGGCCTGGCCTGGATCATGGCTGCCGCTGCTGGTTCTGAACCTCGGCCTGTTTGTATGCCTGCTTTCAATGGGCGTATGTCCAAATACTGTGAGGGCGAATCTACAGGTCTGAGGAACCGTGGTGTTAGATCGCTAACCATATACAGTGTCAGTCAAAACCCCGCCTAACCCTAACCCCCCCCCCCCCAGTTAGCCATTGAGGAAGGTCCTTAACCCCAACTGCCCCAGGGGCTGGCTGACCCTACTGTCTCCTCCATGCCAGGTCCATGAGGTGCCTCCTGGGATGCTCTTCTAGCTGTCCTGAAGGAGCTCCCACACATGCTGAGCAATCATTGGCCGCTTTTCCACCACTCTCTGGTCAGACTCCTCCAAAACCATCTCTGCCATGTTTAGGTCAGGTGGCCCGGTCATGTGATGCGACACTATCATTTCCTTTGTAGGCGCCTTGGCGTGTCCAAACTCTTCACTGGTACTGTAGATCCTTGAAACTGTTGTCAGTCCATTTGAGCGGCCAGCTTGGTTGGCTGCCTCTGAAGCTAGGTCCCTCCTACCCTGGGGCTCCCACAGTGCCAGTGGCCAGGAACTGCTTGGCATGTGTCGAGTGCTTGGGCAGGCATGACGGATGGACCCTCATTCCAGACTGCAGCCGGATCGGCTGGGGGTCTTTGTCTGCAGCGAAAAGACGTTTAGACCCAGGCTCAGATCCACACCAACGCCTTTCAGGAAGGTTCCACCATCTGCCTTTTTTCCATTCTTTCCAAAACGCTCCCTTTGGAAGACTCGTAGGCTTGTGCTTAATTGATTCCCATTCCCCTAGCACGGCAGCTGCAGATATCTTACGGAAATGAAGACCCGTGTGAAGCCTCGAGCGTGTCCCACTCTTGCTCTGGCTGCTCTGCGGTCTTGTCCGGCGTGTCGGGCGTCTGCCTCGACCTGGCTGACCTTTATGCTCCTAATTCCCGCCTTTGCGAGGGTGCCAGGGAAGAGGCTTTTCTGACGGCACCATGCACCAATCGACTGATCCTTCTCCTAAACCAGTCCCGGGTTCCGGCCTGATCTGTAAGGCGTTTTCGGATGAGATGGAGTCCGGCGAGGTCCTGTGGTGCACCGAGTTATTTTTAGTAGAGGGAGGCCAGCAGAGTTTGCGTTTATTCCCTCGCAGGTCTAGGTGGAAAATGTGCTGTAGGAATGTGATAAACGGAACAGAAGCCAAAATAATGGCAAGTTAGTCTGTGGAGTTTGGTGATTAAGAAAGACTTGTTTAACTGTAGCATTGAATTGATAAAATTCTGAACGTGTTTGCTTTCCATTTGTGGTCTATCCCCATATGATTACCGCGCGAATAAGAATCCCAGACAAATCTCAGAATTGCCGTTAGGTGTTACCGAAGGAAATTTTCGAATTTCGTCCGCCGAGGCCAGGCAGTGTGCCGGTTGCCTGGGCAACTGTTGCCGAGTGTTTGCGCAAGCTGAGTGAAGGGCTCGCGTTCACCTGACGGTAAGGGCGGCGCCGGGACGGCCCTTTGTGCGGCGGAAGCCGGAACCACCGCAGGAGGCGAGGTCTCCGTCGAAGCCTCCAGACCTCCCTTTCAGGCTGAACACCAGGAGCTGAATGTCAGTGGGAAAGATATCTGACCTCTCATCAGGAAAGAGAGGAAGGAACTCTGTCTTTTCCCCCTGCGGAGCAACCTAGAGACTGGCACGGTTCCTGAAGCAGCTGGGTACCTAAATTAACATCCATCCATGCACTCATCCATCCATCATCTATCTTCTAAGCGCTTTATTATTATTATTATTATTATTATTATTATTATTTATTAACGACACTCCGCTATAAATGCTCTTTCCTCCACCAGCATCTCCTCCAGGCTGCCTCCTCCCTCCTGCCGTGTTCCCTGTTTTCTGGGACAGACTCCAGGCCCCTCATGACTAGATAAACGGTTATGGAAGATGGACAGGAGATACACAAGTATCTGTGTTTTACATAACCAGACGGGGCGCACTTTGAAGACCAGGGGGGCTGTGCCGTGGGGGGGGGGGGGGGCGGCAGCAGTTAAATGGCCCCGTGTCGTTCAGCACAGGGCATGGGTGTGAACAGCAGATGATGGGGTGGGGGGGTGCTTCCGGAGCGCCCTGTGCATAGTAACGGCGCAGGTTAATAGCCGCGTCTGTGTGATGGACACGGGAATTAAAAGTGCTTCACCTTCAGCCGGGTGGATAAAGCGTTTGTGTGTGTGTGTGTGTGTGTGTGTGTGTGTGTGTGTGTGTGTGTGTGTGTGCAGCGGCGTCGGAGCCCACGGAGAGCCAGGCTCCTGCCAGCGCTGTCAGAATCGCCACACTTTCCCGAGTCGAATGAAAAGTTGCAGATTCTCTCTTTTTTTTTTCTCCTTTGTTTTTCCTTTTGAGACCTTTTTCACTTTCTGACAGGATTCAGGTTCGTGAAATAACAATGTGGTGGAAGTACCTTTCAGATGAAAGGTCGGGGGGGGGGGGGGGGGGGGGGCAAATGCCTTCCTTAAAGTTGTAGGCGGTGGGTGTGTTGGTGGTAGTGGGGGGGGAGGGGGGGTCACACTTTTCCAGTGATGAGCAGGAAGAGCGATGACATCACTGAGGCTGTAATGACACCCACATCACGTGACGGGCGTCAGAAGAGTTTAGCTGCCCTGTTAAAGGCCAGGGTGGTGCTCAATTAGCCAAACCACAGGGAGTCTGCTTTGGGGTTAAAGGTCGTCCGGCTCTGAGCCTGTTAAAGTCTCCCCAGTTACCATTTCGTACTACCCGGGGGGCTTAATTCTCCCTCACACTTTGTAAGAGACACGTGTTTCGGAGATATTTACTGTGACTAAGCATGAATTTCATGTCTGCTTTAGAACAGTGAGACTTACAATAGCACAATCATTAGTTACAATTATTTAGGCAGAATTACTAGGGTTTGCTGTGGGTTTAGAAACTAGATATCAAGTCGCTTCATGGATTAGGAGATCTACAACATATTTCAGGCCATCTTGAATGGTCCAAAACAGAGTTGCAGATATCTTGAAATGATTCACGGATATCAGCGTATTTAAGGGAATCTTAAATATTTACGCGCTTTAAATGGACCAGAAGAGCTTCCCAAACATCTCGAAGTAAGAATAGATGTCTTATAGGGTACGCCCCTTTATCACAAAAATAGCACAAAATGAGATTGTAATTTGCATAGATGCCTCTGGGTCTTTTTCATGAAATTGCGAGTGACTCTTCGAGTTTACGTGCTGCATGAGTGATGTAGAAAAAAATAGTTGACCGGCTTCTGTGAGGCGTCTACGTGCCCGTGCTGATTATCGCTAAAGCCTCCCAGCTGTGTTGGGGCATTCTCTTTCAGGTTTTTTTTCCAATGTTTGCCTTTTTATTTATTTATTTTTTAATCTCAGCCTTTGATTTTTTTTTTTCCCCCCATCCGGGGCTCCTCATCAGGGGTACTTGATGTTTAACAAGATGTAGGAATACAAGAGAACGAACCACCTCTGAAGGAGCCTTTGAAGTGGGCGGGTCTCTCACACACATGCACCCATAGGTCGGGACCACCTCGGCTCACCCATGTCAGCTGACCTGGCGTAAGCCAATCACGGGAAAGTTGGTTGCTCCTGTTTGTGGCTGCTGGTTCTGAACTGGGATAGTGTGTATCAGAAGCAGGTGCCCCGTTCTTCACCTTCTCATTGGAAATGGCAGTTTTGTGTCAATTTTCCAGTTTTCAACTATCAGTTTAATTGTCTCTTACTATGTTTGCTTGTTGGTTTCTGAAGTGCGACCTGTGAATTTTTATCATTTGTATTGTATGTATATTTCTTTCTTGCTTTTTGCCAAAACATTGTGACTATGTTTGTTTTAGATAGATAGATAGATAGATAGATAGATACTTTATTAATCCTGGAGGAATTTTTAATGGTTTAGTGAATATTTGACTGTCTAAATAAACTACAGAATATAAAATATAACTTTTTCTAGTGTATAATCACTATATACTTACAGTTTAGGGGTCAGGTAAAAATTCTATGCTTCAAGCTTTAGGGATCTGAAATCCATTAAGTAAACCGTGTTTACACAGATCTTATAGGCTGTACTCAGTCGGTTTACCTTAAATTTGCCTTGTTTCAATGACTTCAAGCGAGCCAAGTCTCTCTGTATCATTCACAGATGTCTCAACATGGCCGCCTGACCCCGTGAGCCAGATCGGCACTTTGCCCAACCGTGGCCCCTCTGTGTTTGGGTCTTAGTCACGTTCCGACCCGACTTGATCTCCGAAACGCTTGCTGTGCCGTGTGGGGTCCTATGGGACAGACTGCGAGGCCACACTGGAAGCATGGTGATTTCGGACCTCCGGAGCCCCCACGGGGAGACATGGTTGCTGTTGCCATAGCAATCATGTCGTTTGGACGCGATCCGAATCTCTGTGAGGAGGCTGCCTGACCCATGTGTGCTTAGGGGTTGGATCCTTCTGGGGTCTGCGTGACTGGTCAATGGTGTCACGGTCGGCGTCGGTTCTGGCCCCAGCTTCCACATACGTGTGTGTGTGTGTGGTTGGTGGTACTCTGGGTGTGGGGGATGCAACATGACACTAGAGGTCCATGGTGAGTATGAGTTTTATGTAACAGAACTGCTTTGGTTGAATCTACAATTTTAGAAAAGTAAGCACACGTCAGCAAATCCTGTGTCCCTCGGTCTGCGTTGTTGGTTCTTGTGATGTCTGTGCTTGGTTGCCGGGTGTCTTGGAGGGGGTGTGTCTGGTCTGAGCTGAGCAGACAACACGCAGATTGGGGGAGTGGAGGTTTTCGGAGGGCAGTACTTTGTGGATGTTCTAACTGGTTCTAAATCGGGGTCCGTCTTTGCTCAGTGCCTGTTGTTGCAGGGCCATTGACCTTCGGCGACCTTGAACACTGGCAGCTGGTACCAGATCCGTTAATGTAAAACTCTTTCGTTGGCCACGGTTTGCCACGCGGGCGGCGACCTTTAAAGGCCAAGCACTGGCCCCCGCGGCCGCTGACGGTCAGCCGTCAGCCTGCGTCGCGAGCCTCGTGGGCACGGAACCACCTCACCCCGTAGCCGGCCGGGCCTCCGCATCTCTCCGACTCCATCCCATCATCGCCGCGACCTTTAAACTCCTCCCGTCACCTGCCGATTGGCCGCCCTCTCTTACTAAATGTTACTGGCACTGTGTAATTACAGCTCGGGGAAGTATGACTGGGTGGCTTTGATTGGCGTGGGGTTTCCGGGGGATTCCTCCTCCCCTTTGGGCGCCGCTGCTGCCGGTGGACGGACTCATTCCTCCGCTTGGGGGCCCGGAGCATCCATCTTGTCTTCTATTATTCAGTTGGCAAAGGTGACATGGGGGGGGGGGGGGTGGAGTTTAACATCTGCAGCCCATTTCATGGACAGCTGCGGGGGGGGGTGGGTGGAATTATACCCATAGGCTCGCTGCTTTTGTTCAAGAAGAGAGCGGCAGCTCAGATTGACATTGTCTCTTTTTTTTTAAATTTTTTTTTTTTAGCAATGTAGCTAATGCTACCTGACAGCCTGGATTACTGTAGGGAGTCACTTGTGCATCGAAGCGACAGGGGGGGGGGGGGCTCCCGAAGGTCACCATGGCATGAGGAGGCAGCTGGAGATGGCGGTGGGGGGAATGGATCCTTTTTCATCCATAACTGAGTCCTCTCTGTCTGCCCAGCCTGGCTGCTGCCCTCGGCTGTCCCGGGGGAGGGGGGGAGGGGTGAGGTGGCATGAAGGGGGCGGGGCAAGGCCTGATGACAGCTGCTAACGACTACAATCTGGTGATTGTAGGACAGGGGATTGCCAGGGGCTTTGGTGTCATGTGACGTGACAGTCGCCCTGTGACGCCAGACTTCTAAAGACACCCCAGTGTGAAGGAGCCACCCTCGCTGGTCATGTGACTCCAGAATGCCTCAGATTATCGGAATGCTGCTGGTTGAGCCAGAGGGTCTTTTTGATATTTTTTTTTTTTATGTTTTTATACTGATCTTAAACATCTTATTTAGATTTTTGACTGTTTGTAGCAATTCATAATTATTAATGAACTTTTAACATTTTTAATTGCTCAGTCTGTTTTACTGTCCATCCGCTCACCATTAATATAGCCCACGTTGCTGTCATAGCATTAAAGGTCAATGTAACTAACTGCTGTTGAACATAGTCTTTTCCCTGAATTATCATGAGACATTGGACACTAGGGGCAAAACACAAGGACTCTGTGTAGCCCTGCCACCCCCTGGGTGTGAAATGGTGAGTTTTGAGTCAGTTTGGAAGTGGGTTGGATGCCCTCAGACCTTCAGGTCAGACATATGACCTCCAGATGTCTACCATCAACTTGGAAAGGTAGACGGACAAGCTGCCTTTAACTCCGGATCCCTTTTCTCACTAAGGAGAAACACACTCTCACACACGCATAAGGGAGACAGAACGGTAACCCCCCCCCCCCCACACACACACACTAAAAATAGCATGCCTCATCCCCAGTGAAAGATTGATGGCGCCGTGGTTTGGCCGCACTCCTCTGGCAGACTGTTGCGTGAGATTCGGTTCGTCTTTCCGGAGCAGGGGTCGGCTCTTCCAGCAGTGGCGGGTGTCGGGGGCTTGGACCCGTTTATTTTGAAGGACTTGCTCCGGGATCGTTCCTCTAGCGAGCGGAATCGATATCCCGGGAAGCCAAACCGCGGGTCATAACTCTCGTCGCGCTACCTCTCGTCCGAATGCAGAATTCTGAGGGCCAATTACACGTGAAACTGTTTCATGTTCATTAACCCGTGCGAGTAATGCATCCATGGTCTCCATCTCGAATAAAATGTAACTGAATGTCAGTGCTACATTTTAACACCTGATTCTCAATTTGTTTTCTAGCGTCGAGGTTCTATTCCCTGATTGGCAGACAAATTAAAAAGAGAATAGTTTAAAAGTCCTGATTGGTGCCTCACTGTGATGTACAGTATATAGGACGACAGGAGGCTGTAGTTCCATTCTTATTCATGCCAGTGACTCATAGGCCATTAGAGAGCAGAAAACGCAGGGATGTCGGACTCCTCCAAACATTCCCCAATGCGTTTTTCTTTAAACTGCTCCTGAGCAATTTGTCAGAGAGGTCATATAAATTACTCACCCGAGCAGGATAGTTATATCAGATGAGAGGCACATGAAGAAGGAAATTGTTATGTGGGAATAGATTTGTTGTCGGTGCCACTGAGCTCTGCCAGCATGAAGAGATAAAACGGGAAATTTATTTTAATATAATTTATTGATGTTTCAGGGAGATTTTTTTTCTCCGCTCGGATGTTCTCCACATCTTAAGCAGCGACTCGCAGGTGACTGGTCCTGGTGTAGAAGACTTTTCAGCCAGTGTGGTCAGTCGGCTCAATGCAGTTTTACTTGTACAAATGCACAGTGACAGTGCAGAATGAAAAAATTATTCAACCAATCGGATGTCTTGGTCCTGCCTGCTCTAGTTGCTTGGACCCATCTCTTCTACAATCTGATTGGTTATCTCTCCGCACCAGTCATTTTTCATTCTGCCCTCAGGACATCTTTGTGTAAGTAAAACTCCCACGAGCAGTTAGTCGCATTTTTATGCTGTTTTAGGTTCACATGCTTGGGTATCGCCACCATGGAATATACAGGAGTGCTAATCTGGCCTTCAGCGTTTGAGTTATGGTCTGCTTTCTTGTTTGGCTTTGTCGAAATCGTTACCATTTTTAATTGCTTCCCCTGTTGTTTTAAGCACATGTCATATATTGAGTTAAATGTACCCCAGGACTAGCAAGATCAACATCACTTGATCCTACCTTGTAGACTTCAGACTTTATTGCTCTCAGGAGCCCATCTGTTCTTATTGGCCACGGCCAAGAGGAATGTTAGTGCTGTCGATCAACACTTGCGCCACCTTTGTGGATCTGTAATGGACTGTATCTGTAACTCCTGCATGTGTCACACCCTACCTGTGTTACCTGAATCCACCTTGGCACCAGGAGCAGCAGCCCCCCAACTTCATGCAATATCACACAATCGCAGTATCGCACAATCGCAGTATCGCACAATCGCAGTATCGCACAATCGCAGTATCGCACAATCGCAGTATCGCACAATCGCAGTATCACACAATCGCAATTAAAATATTCATTGCTGTTCTTGGATGAGGATAAGATGTTGTGTAAAGTGTTTCCTAGCGTCGGTCTGGAGCAGTTTAGGGTTTTATTCAGGTACTAGAGCAGGTTCTGTGGTCACAAGTTCAGGTTCTTCATTGAATTCATTGAGCTGCACCTATGAGGTGGTAGAACCTGGATTGACAGAGCTCTTTTTTCCAACACTTATCAAATCCTATGAAATCGCTTTTGTCCCTCCCCCAGTCCCACCCACTCTGCTCCATGGGAGCCAGGCCACGCCTCCCAGCTGACCTGCAGGATATCCAATCATCTACAGCCTTTTGTTTGTTTTCGGGCTTGCCGGCCAATGGCATCGGCAGAGGTGCCTTTCCAGCGAGAGTCTTCATTTTCATTCCTGTCAAACAGCCCTCAGTTACTGGATTTAGTCCTGGCTGCTCTGAGACATGGAAGACCAGCCTTTAACCTTTGCTGGCAGAGTGGGAAACGCATATGGAGATAGATTCGGGTTTTATTTTATCAGCAGAAAATCCTTAGGGATGATAAGGGTGTATGTGACATACTGCGTGTTTGTTTTTGTGGTTTTGCTCATGTCTGCCTGTTCAATGTTTACATACTTCTTGAATCGGGATGACTGTGCTGCCCATATAAATGAGTCGTTTTCTGTGTAAATGCAGTCTCCTGTTCGTACCGTTTTTTTTTTTGAGGCGACATGGTTTTGACAAGACCCCTCACTCGCATTCCGACTTCCTCCTGCTCTTGTTCTTCGAACCTGGAGAAGTCCCGGTTAGATGGATCGAGTCCTCGTACCGCTCCTCATCGAGTCCAGATGTGCGACTTAAAGCGTGTCTCTCTGCAGCGGGACATCTGGAAAAGCTCATGCGGACCTGGCAGATGTTGCACGGGGCGGAGCGTTTAGCAGAGTGCACGACTGGGCCTTCTGAGCGTGAGACGTTGCCCTCTTTGCTGTTTTTGATGTCCCTGCCGTCGTTCTTGGTTATCCCATCACACCGACACGCTGCCCCGGTCTTCTACCGCTCACCCTTTCTGTTGCGTGTCCCGGAATGTCTGCAAGTGCAGCGGGGCGTGAATGATGCTGATCTGCTCGTATTCCCTGGGGCTCTACGCTGGCATGCTGCTTGACTGCGAGTCAGGAGGTTTTTGTCACAAGTGTTGGGGACAGAGTCGCGGACATGGGACAGGTGCTGGAGTGCAGCGTGCATCTGGTGTCTGCGGACACCCTCAGGATTCAGATATGAGTCGAAAGATGACGGTGAAATGTGGGTTTAATTATTAAAGGGATCGCTGCATTCAGGCACCATGCTTTTGGGACTCTCCGTATGTCTGATAACAACAGTTTAATAAAGTTTAATATAATATGAGGGCTTTCGAATGTGGAGGTGACATCGATGGGATCGTGACACAACTTATGCTGCCACAAGGGGTTTTATTTGCCTATTGTTCTCAAAGTGACTGCAGCACTGCAGTCATGAGTGGAATGAAATATGACCCCTTCCAATATGGTGTAAGTATCCAGCAGCCATCGGGCTGCAGAGGGGTGGTCGTTGGGGGTCAGCTGACCTAACCTCGTGTGTTCTAGGGGGTGACGTGGGCAGTCGGGGAATTCATGGCACGGGGTCTGAGATGCCCCCCTGCGGGTACTTCCCCCTGGGTGAGACCCTCCCGACTGCTGGCTTCCTGTTCTGGCTGTGAAGCAGGACTCGATACAGCGAGAGTAGGGCCCCCCCCCCCCCACCCTGAAGGTGTGTTCCTGAGTGCGGGGGGCAGGCAGCTGTGGGCTTTCTGAATAATAACTATCAGTGGGAGCAATTTTTTTATTTTTTTTTTCTCTTCAGTCTAGGTTTCAGGGTTTTATGACGATTTGCTCTGTCCTGAAAGTGAATCCCTCATCTGTAATGCAAGGCGGGGGGGCTTGAGAGCATATGTGCATAGGGAGGAGCATGGGAGTGAACAGCTGAAGTTCTTCAGGAATTGCTCCGGTAATCCCGTTATTTAACCCGAGTGAAAGCTTTTATGGCTGCGCCAGTGGCCCTAATGACCATGCAGCTAGGGGGCTCCAACCCCGCCCCCCCACGATCGATGGAGGTGGTACGCTCCGCAGACAGATTAAACCTGCCAGCTCTGGTGCTCTAAGTGACAGAGCTTCTCTCAATTTTAAGTGGGGTTGGTCTGAAACACTTACAGTCATTGCCTCAGAGTGACAAGGTGGTTTTCTTTACATGGTAGCAAGGCTGCTCGACATCACATTGCGATGTAACCGCAGTTATATGGCGCATGTGCAATAATCACCAGGGCTTTAGATGACGGGTGAAACATTTGTCCGGATGCCGGCTTTTCAGAACCTTACGGATGTTTACTTATGCCCACAGTTTGGTAAGCAGATTAGTAGTGTGTCGGAAAGATTAACGAGATGCATATTGTAATGCCCAAAAATGAACAATCTGTATGAATTCCGCATATCCTTATGTTTATTAAATTCGGTTCGCAGAGCATGCAACATGCTACTGTCTCGGTAAATCGTTGAAGTGTTGAAGTGTTGGTGAAGGAAGGGACAGCTCAGCAGCTATATCTTTTGAAAGAGGAGATATTGTGGATAAACAAGGTTAAAAAGGATATTGGTGTTGTGGCGGTACTTTTTGCAGTTTAAAGTTCGACGCATTTATTCAACATAATGATACACCGAATTTATACAGATTGCTAACTTCTGGCTGTCACCATACATTATTACACATTAATATACATTAATATTTTGCACGTACTAATCTGCTTGCCAGATTGTGGGTGTAAGTAAATGTCCGTATAGTACTGAAAATATGGCATCCGGACAAATGTTTCACCAGACATCTAAAGCCCTGATGATTATTGTGCATGCACCATATAATCGCGGGTACAGAGCGATGTGATATAGGTCAGAGTACGGAGCTCAATTTGTCAAAATATGGGACACTTAGCATGGAGGAATGTGGTTTGGGTTGTGGTTGATGACTGATTCTGCTGCTTTGTTTGTGGGATCAGCCTTCACCCCCGATCCTGCCGTTCGAGCCGTTCATGTTTTCTCCAGCGGACCTGCTACGCTATTCCCGTGCCAGTCTTTGTTGCTCAGTGACAGAAGTGTTAGTCCAAGGCGATGCCATCCCATGTGAACCTAGAGGTAATAATGGAACATCACATGGGGCAAGAATAGCTGACAGGATGGCAATGAGTTACACCAAGCAGCTGCTGTTAGGCGGACTGATCTGCTACATAGACTCACCATACAGGGGTATATTTCCCAAAAGCGTAGTTGCTAATAACATTAGCAACTTACATAGTTGTAACCATGCAAATGAATGGTTCCACCTATGTAAGTTGCTATTGGCAGCATTTGGGAAATGTACACCAGTTTGGGAGTCGTCATAGAGACCAGGTATACAGATGGATACCTGTCAAAAAGACCTGCCATTGAGATCAAGGGCTTTTATAGTTACCTGCCATACAGATGGATACCTGCCACTGAGGCCAAGAACTTTCATAGAGATCAACCTTACATATAGTTATTGGTCATTGAGGCTGGGAACTTTCAGAGAAACCGGCCTTACAGATAGATACCTGTCAGAAAGACCTGCCATTGAAGCAGAGACCTGCTGGGGAATGGTATAAGTACCAACCATGCCATACAGACAAAGACCTGTTGTGATGGCCACAGCCATAAAGTGAGGATTCTTTTTGGTCAGTGTTCTTCCAGGTAGGTGGGAACTCTCACCCTCCCCAGACTGAGTAGACATGGTGGCCTGCATGTCCCGATGTGACGAGGCCTGTCCCCAAAACCTTGTGGAAGTGAGCAGATTGACTAGAGCCCTGTTCAGCATTGTGCCGTGATGAAAGCTGGGCCCAGAATCGCCCGTGTACAGATCCGCACGATGAGAACCTGCCGATCTACTTTCATTCGTTCTGTGAGTCTCAAGATACTTTTGAATATGGAGGATACTGGTTTCTTCCCTATCGGTCATGCCTTACATTGCTTCTAACGATGGGGGTGGTCACTCTGGATTGGGGACGGGGGGGGGGGGGGGTTCTGCGTTCCCCAGGGGCCTGATCCGTGACCCGTCACACAAATTGAGCCTTTGCTGGCGAAACCCAACCTCCATTATTTTAAGGGGCATCCGACAAGGGCTTGTCTCTCTCAGTGGGGGGGGGACACTCGCTCTGGCAGCCTGGCAGCTCCGTCGCTGTGGTTGTGGGTCACGTGACCAGTTTAATGTAATTTATGAGCTTAGCAGATGCATTTGTCATAAAGCCCCTGGGGGGGGATGGAAGGTCAGCAAGCTGTGCAAGTTCCTGTCTAGAGTTTAGGGCCTTGTTTGTTTTGCTAAAGGAGTCTATCTATCTATCTCTCTATCTATCTATCTCTCTATCTATCTCTCTATCTATCTATCTCTCTATCTATCTATCTCTCTATCTATCTATCTATCTCTCTATCTATCTATCTATCTCTCTATCTCTCTCTCTCTCATCTTTTTGCGTCCTGCGGGAGACTAACCTGTCTGGTGTCTTACTGACAATGGTCACCTAATCCATTTTCCCTGCTGCTTTTAGAGTGGAGGGTCACCATGAGTCTGGGGGTCATCTCCGCTAGGGCCAGGGGACGCCCTGGAAAATGTCAGACCATTGCAGAGAGCACACACATGCATGCAAACTATGGATGGTGTAGGAGCACCAGCTGATCTAAACACATGGGAAACCGGAGTACCTGGAGAAATCTTACACGAGCACAGACTCTACACACGCAGAGCCAGCGGTGGGAATCGAACCCCCAGCCTTGGGGACGTGCAGCTATAGTGCCGCCTGTTATACATCCTTGGACGCCTTGTCATTTCGGCAGTATGTGTGGATTATTTCCCAACCATAAATTGCACTGCCTCAACCCCCTCCCCACTCCCCCCACATACACACACAGAGAACTGTGTAGCATGACGAGTGTGATTGAAAAGAGAATATACGACTTTTAAATCACCGTAATGTCGCTCTAGGCTGCCGGGGGGAGTCGAGCAAGAAGTATATCCTGGTGAGCGAGAAAATGGTCTGAGAGAAACGCTGGAAGAGGTGCAGATACTGGGGAGATGGAGAAAGCCCTGAATTCTGTCCAAGATACGTAGCGTGAGGAGGCGACGGGTCGAACTTAGATGCAGTCACTTCAGTTCCTGGGGGCTTCTTGAAATCATTCACCTTTTGTGCGTGTTCCACATGCCGTTTTTACATGCAACGTTCCAGTGAGCTCTGCAATGGGAATGGCCAGTGGGCTGGGTGATGAGGCCTGGATCGGGGAGGGGGGGGAGTGGGAAGGGAGGGGTAGCAAAAACCTCAAGGATATTCGAGGTATTTCCTATTCTGTAGCTCTGATGGCAGGACCTCGAGGAAGTCATCTGACAGATGCACGGTGCCTAAAAAGAGAGAAAAACACTTGTCACAGTTGGATAATGACATTGGGGGGGGGGGGGGGGGGGGTTGCTTCTTGTTTGTAGTATTTTAAACAGCGTGGTAGCACAGTCTCCCCCCACCACATCCCAAACGGACCGAGGGGAAGCACGTTTAGTCGCAGTTGATTTTGTCAACATCGATCACCCCGACTGCAAGCTATAAAAGCAGGAGTGGCGGTCTTTGGCTGATTTGAAGTCCAGTGCTGAGAAGGTTTCTCATGGAAACCTTCTGGTTGTCAAGCCAAATAGAATAAAGGTGCTCAAAATATCAGCACTTTGTGATACTTTTGTCAGGGTGGCGGCAAATTCTTGACTACGTGTTTATGTTTAAAGTCCATTTTCAGCAGGTTTGCTAAAGTCGACTTTTTTGAGGATCATTTTGTGGAAACATTTTCCCTTTAGGGGTTCGTGGTTATTTGTGGGCCAAACAAACAGATGCTCCTAGTTAAATAAAATCAGACTCCACTTCTGGTAATCTGACTGCCAACTGGTTTCTCTTCATGGACATGTTTTATTCTTTTAATTTTGTTTTTAATTGAGTAGATTCTTTTGTTGTGTGGCGCTTTAAAGCAATAACAACATGTATATTTTTCCAAAGTGGCGTTGAATCCCCATAAAGCTGTTACCCCATCTCCCAAGCTTCCAGAGCCCCCCTGAAACCCCGACCCCTCTGAACTAACCCACTCTGCAGTTCTATGCTTTGACCCTAATTTTTGGGAACTGATCTCCTCTACATATTTTTTGTTACCCTTTTGCAGGCCTGTGCAAGGGAACTATCAATATGTGAAAGATTAGAACGGGAGTTTTTGAAGGGATGTTGGGAATCGTACTGATGCACCTGGAACCTAATCCCATATAACCTCTCAGCTCTGTTTCTGAACTTACCGCGTCTGTCGCTCCTCGTTGCCACCTGCTGGTCAGGTTTGACTCGCGGGTTAATCTCCCTAATGGAAAGCTCTTTTAATCCAGGGGATCATTTGCGATTTGAATGTGGACTAGAAAGGCAATCCCTCGAACAACACTGTTGAATTGTCACGATGGGCGGGTCCTCGCATTTTGCCAGCAGGGGGGCGGTCCCTCATCGCCGAGGGGTGTGGCTGCAGGTCACTGATTGACATTGCGCCGCAGGGTTAGCCGGTTCACCGGAAAAGAGAGGGGTTTGGATCAGCGGTGGCAGGTTTCTCTTCTTACAAGCAGGTCATGTTCATAAAAATAAATTACCAAACAGATGCTTGGAACCTTGTGACAGGAAGGGAGCCTTAGCAGGGACTGGTGCCAAATGCTTTGCTCGATGTCACTTCCTGTAACCCCAGTGGCATTTCCTAGGTTTCATTCGTGAGGAACTCTTTGGAAAAGGAAGTGATATTTTTTTCAGGTCCTCACATACCAAGCATAGTTGTCCTGAAATGATCCGGTGCTCGCGTTCTGGTCCCAGTTGCTGGCCCATATGGTCTTAGCAGCACCCGGCTCTGTGTGCTGAAAGCTCATGACTGTGGGGCCCAGCCCTGCCTGCTGGTCATATCATACATTATGAGGGATGGTGTTCCTTTTCACATGACTCCGGGGCGCCGCCCTGCTGGTGACATTAGACATTACATGGGGTGGTTTTCCTTTTCACTTTTTCCCTTTTGCTCTCCCTCTGTCACTCTCTCCATCTCACTCTCTCTCCCTCTCTCTGACTCTTTCTCTCCCTCATTGTCTCTTCTTCTTTCTCTGCTTTTCTGTCACTCTCTCTCCCTCTCGTCTCTCACGCTCTTTTTCTCTCCCTCCCTCCTTTCTTTTTTGTTTAAATGGATCATCTCAAATGCCAAATCTGCAATGATAAATATTGTGCGGGCTGAGCCCCCTGGTGCCTTCCTGAGCTCCTGCCTGCCCAGATCACACTTCCTGCACGCGCGCCCCCCGTGCAATGTGTGTGCGTACCCCGTCCTCTCCCCATCTGCATTAAACTCGACATCCCTCCTCCCCAGCATGCGGCCGCTTCCCGTTCAGAGAGGGCTTTCTGAGGGCTTCCTACAGTCACTTCCTCATGGCGCTCAGGTGTTTACAAAGCCAGCGTCGCCAGACGGGGTCCTGTCTGCAGGAGCGGACGCCCAAGCTGGCCACGAGTATCCCTGTGCGATGCATAATGGCCCATTGCAGCATGTAATAATTAAAGTATGCATAATTAATACAGCTGACATGCAAGAATTATGGAACTGATTATTTTGGGTTAGTAAATGAACACCGATGCAAAGCCGCTTGTATTATTTCTGTTGGAGTGTTTGGATTAGGCTAGTTTCAGAGGTTCTTGATAGTTATTATATAATGATTTTGCCCAAGAAATCATATGACTGGGAAAAATAGGAGAATAACTCTGTAACCTGTTAGCCTTTATGTTCAATACAAGCACCAAAACAACAGTTGACCTAGAGCAATATTTGAATAGTCTCGATTGTTTCTGATTGGATGGCTGACTGGAGCTCTCCACTCTGATTGGACCTGTAGCTTAATAATGCTTATATTTAAAGCAGAGCTTGATTTCCTTCAGTTCGCTCTGTGGAATAGGGCTGAAACGGCCCTGGGCTGATGGAAACCAGGCAAAACAATTAACTTAAAACAACAAAGGATACCTCCGGGACACCTGCCGTAAAACACGACAAATTTTACGCTTTCCCTTTGCCGTGTTTTCTGTGTCGTTAAACTGTTTCACTTAATTAATGCTACATTTTCTATATAAGGATGGAATATGTTTTAAAATATTAATGATCACTATTTAAAAACAGATTAACGACATCTGGAAGTGATACAGATGCGAATGGGACAAGGCATTCGTTAAAGAGCGTAGCTAATGTGTCTGTTTTTATTTAAATGAGAGCAGGCCTTCCACACGTTGGACTGTGAGCGTTAATATACGTCATTAGCCATGTGTTAAAACATGTACAGAGACCTGTTATTCTTCACTTTGGATGTGTGTTATAATATATATAATAATATTTACACAAATTCACCTCTGGAGGCAGATCTTCTGCCAGCCGCTCGCGTAGCATTGCGCTTCGCCCATCAGCAGTAAGGCTTCATGTTTACAGCCGAAGCCCCAGGACCTGCTATCCTGTTAGTGGGTTTCAGTTTTGCTGTCTTTGAGAGCTTTCCAAGCATTTCGCTCACCAAAACACATCTGTAGCTGACTTCCTCCACGAACCATGTTGTGTCCCCCTGGGTAGCACTGTGGCTTCATGACTCCAGATTTGAGGGTCTAAAGTTTGTCTCCTTTTTGTCTTTGAGCATCGAATATATGTGTGTGTGTGGCTTATGTATGTACTATCTAATGTCCCTACAATGTAGTAAAAACTTGCCATGTTGGTGTTATGGAGACAAGTTTTTCAGTCCCCTTAAGGGGAAAATGAATTGTATAAAAATCTGTGACTAAAAAACTAAAAATGCCCAAAGTCTTGTGTTTTGTTTGGTTACTTATGGTTAAGGTTAGGGCTGGGTAGGGGTTAAGGTTGTCATTTTGGAATATTAGGGTTTTTCCCATAGAAATGAATGGAGAGTCCCCACAAAGAACTGAATGCAAATGTGTGTGTGTGTGTGTATCTGTGTGTGTGTGTCTGTCTGTCTGTGTGTATGTGTGTCTGTCTGTGTATGGTGTGTGTGTGTCACTCTGTCTGTGTGTGTGTGTGTGTCACTCTGTCTGCCTGTCTGTCTGTGTATGGTGTGTGTGTGTGTGTGTGTGTGTGTGTCTGTCTATCTGTGTATGGTGTCTGTGTATGGTGTGTGTGTGTGTGTGTCACTCTCTGTCTGTGTGTGTGTGTCTGTCTGTATGTGTGTGTGTGTGTGTGTGTGTGGTATCACTAAATCGGCAATAGTGTGACTGTGTATCCTTTGATGGACTGGGATTTTGTTCAGGCTGTTCCCTAACTTCCCGGCCCCTGTACTGGATAAGCAATTCTGCAGGTGTTACTCAGGCAGGGCAGGCCTTCCCTCCCAAGTACAGCAGCAGTGTATCTGCTTGCCCTGAGGGCTCAGCCCAGTACTCAAAGGTTGCTTGGATCTTTTGCATATTTTTGCATTGAAGTTGCTGATTATAGCACCTAAAATTTGCTTCCACTTCCATCTGGCTCTATGGCGTTGGACCTCAGCACCTATATGACTCATAGTAGGTTATCACGTCCACCTGCTATTTCCCATAACTGCGTTCCCTGAGGCAGGGGACCCACAGGCTGGGCTGCCTGTCCATCACAGGGCTCAGGCAACACTAAGCAGTTCATAGATTACAGCCGAACGAGTGTTTTTGGGCCACAGAGTGAAACTGAAGTTATTGCATTAAGCCCAGTTGACATGTGAAGAGTATGCAGACTCCACACATACAGGTGGGATTCGAACCCACAACTCTGTAGGCCGGGTCTGCAGTGTCACCACACCACCCTTTGGTTAATACTAGAGGTCGATCAATGTGGGTTTTTTGTGACCCATACTGTTTTTTTTTTGGGGGGGGGGGTGGATTTGAGGAAGAGCGGAAAAATAACAAATGAGCAACACAGCTGCTTAGCTTCAAATATTTAACATTAATAACACGCAAAAACAATCATTGAAGTGTTACACTTCAAACAAGGACATGCAGCATTTTAAAAGCGATTTGATGGTATCTCTGGCATTTTATGTTTCAGCTTCTGACAAAAGTAACAATGTTTCGAAAGTGAGATCGTTTCAGCTCTGGCGATGATATTCATCAACTGAAACTGATGTTACGCGGGTAATATTTAGGACTCTTACATTTTGGTTGCCGTGCAGGTTCACCACTGTCGTCGCTGATAAGACACGCTACGGCACCGAGGAAGTGAGTAATCCACGAGGCCGTGCCCAACCATCACTATATCGGCCGTGTAATCTCATTAACTGGCCGATGCCGTAAAATGCTTAAAAATCTGCAGTTTTTTTTTCTTTTTCATTTCAGGCCGATTTATTGGTCGACCTCTACAAGGTAATATCCTACCTCCCATTTGTGGCCTGTGGTCCTGCTTTTCAGCTCTGGCTTGTGTTTAAATAAAAGCACAGATCAGAGCTTGTTAAGTCTTCTCCTAGCTGTAGTGTGTTTCAGTAAGATGTGACTGAACTATGGGCATCTTAAATTTGTTTCTACGGGTGGTTAATATTCAGCAGCAGATGCTCACTAATGATCGAGGCCACCTTAGTGTCTCTCGCTGGTTTTTGTGGCCCCTGTGCCCTCCGGGAAGATGAGACAGTCCACGCATCCCCCTGACTGTCAAATAATGAAATAAATAAAGCAGACCGCTGGTTTCTTTGTTTCCCCAGTATCCATAAGCGACGTGTTCGGGCATGTTGGGCGGACCGTTCCACTTCTCTGCTGTTGGGGGTGACGCTTGTTATAACCCAAGCATGTGACCTAATGGTTTATTCCAAAGAAAGGCAACGGGGAGGCAGCATCCAGTTTAATTAGCAGGCCAGAGTCGGGGGGGGGAGCGGGACAGGGGCGAGGGAGGATGTCGCTTTCAGATCCTCTGCTAGGAATCCGTGGGTGTGTCTTTGCGAATGCAAATCAGCCCGTTATCCTCTGACACGTTGCCCACGCGCTGGGATCGCTGCCATTCGCCCTAAAGCGCAAGAGGACAACGGCAGCGAGCCGCAGCTAGGAAGGCCTTCCTGCATTGTTTTTTTTTATTATTATATATATATATATATAAAAAGAAGTTGTGTTAATTCCAGGGGAGCATTGGCACACGTGTGACCAGGAGCTCTCGCCTTACCACCGTGGGAACCAGACGTGCTCGGTGAGTTTTGGGGCGAGGAGATGTTTCAGTTGTATGATACATGGATACAGAAGGAACCATGATGCGAGATCAGAGGTGGATGTTTCAGGTCCAGAATGTAAAAATACAGAGTAAGATTTTGTTTAAGTCAACTAGTTGTGTAAAAAGAGTCAGAGGACTCAACTGGTTGGTTATAACAAAATCTTGTTCTGGATTTTTACTTTCTGGACCTGAACTGTCCATCTCTGCTGTTGATGCATGTTTGGCTGTCCTGGATGTCTTCAAACGTCCTTGGGTTTGGACGTGCTTTGCAGGGAATAGCGGAGAACTTGTTTACTGAATGACGCTCCCGTCCTGATAGCGTACCTTTCGCAACCGGCCGATCTGTGGTACCCCGGTGGCTAGTTGACCAGAAGTCAGTTCCTTAGGAAGATTCATTGAGTGTACGGCATGGTCACATTTCCCCCCCAGAACCGGATGAAGTTCCGAATCGGATCGGGTTTCCCGTCGCTTGCGGTTTGCAGGAATTGGACGACTCCTCCAGCCGCACTGTCCATCAGCACCAGCGCCCTGGACATCCGTTGGCCTGAATTAGAGGGAATATTGTCATCTGGGTGGAATTGAGTATTTTTGGCATCAGCTTCTCAGATTAGAGCGGACGGGGCCTGTCCAGACAAGCTCGGTCCCAGATGTCCCAAGTGGGCCCTAGTGTATCTGGGACCCGTCCCAGCAGGTTTGGATCCAACACTTTTCAGCCAGTGCCGCTGCTATGGACGGTCTCTCCACCCCTCTGTGCCGAGGGAGAAGGGAAACGCGAGTGTTTATACAACAACACCCATCCACCTGCAACACAAGTGTTCATTTTCTAGATTGATTTATCAGGTTCTGAAATGGGGGGGGGGGGGTCCTGTTTCTTTCAGCCCGTGTGGCACCTTAATCTGGGTGACAGCGATGTGGGCGGGAGTGTGACTGAAATGGAGTCGCTGAATTTGCATTTTGTAATATGCAAAGAGAACATTGTTTAGATCCGGGGTATATTATGATGGACTGCGGCTGTCGCGCCTAAGAAAACAGCCGCATTGCTCGCCGTCGGCTGCACAAAGGCGACGCTGAAATCTCACACATCTGTCAGTCTTCGGTGCCATTTTCTTCACATCCTCTTTTCAGATTTGATTGAAATCGCTGTGGATTGATTTTAAATAGACTATTTATCTATTTTGGTGTCAGCTGTCAACCATCAGTCTTTATTTGGAGCTCCACCCTAATGTAATTTTTCTTTTTTTTCGTCCTTTCCCCCACCCCGTTTAATTACAAATTAGCCTGTTGGTGACAAAATTGAATTGAATGACAAAAACCTAAAGGATTCACAACACGATGTAGTTTGTGCAAATCCAGATAAGCTTGCAAAAGGCACAAGATCACAGAAACTCACAATACCTGTAATTTGCAAGCTTAAATTAGTGTATTAATGCATTGTTACCATTGTCATAATTACAGGTGTGTGAATTATTCATCTTATAATAAAAAAATAAAGAATAGAATCCCTTAGGCAGGTTTTAAAAGCATATGCGTGCTAATCAACGCAAGCACAGTTAAAACCTTGGATTATCACATAAACCCGGGGAATATGATGGAGGAAGGGTTTAAACTGCCTCTCATTTACTCCCCTACCCATTATAATCAGCAGGGAGGCACAGTCTTCCCTCCTGTTTTTAATGGGTTTTACTTTCTAGCTGCCCACAGTAGAAGCCCATTCGCTGTAGGGGTGCTCCGCAGAGAATTAAGAAATGGAATTCTGGAAGTTTCGCATTCCGCAGGAAAGAAGTGGATGGAATTTTAGGGGCAAAGTACTCTACGGGGAAGAAAGGAACAGAATTTTGGGGAGCGGAGTCGCTCCACGGAGCAGAAAGGAACAGAATTTTGGGGAGCGGAGTCGCTCCACGGAGCAGAAAGGAACAGAATTCTCGGGAGCGGAGTCGCTCCACAGAGCAGAAAGGAACAGAATTCTCGGGAGTAGAGTCGCTCCACAGAGCAGAAAGGAACAGAACTCTGGGAGTTGGTGTACCATGTAGAAGAAAGGAACAGGATTCTGTAAGCTTTGGGGCAAAAGTAAAAGGCAAAAGCAGCCCTGCACAGAATCTTCCCGAGTTCACAGCTGAACTTCCATACACTTCATCATCTTCTTTACCATAGCAACCCGAACGTCCTTCTCAGCGGTACAGCAGTGATTTTTCTCCTTTGGGATTTGAGGGGACCATCTCTTGGTGTGAAGTCTGCTTCTGCCCCCAGGATAGCCCACAGTGTTGCTGGGTAACAGCTGTACCTTCGGGTATTTTAGCCCAGCAGCAGAAGAGGTCAGGCAGAAAGGTGTTTCATCACCGCAAATCTGAATGTCGTAATCTGTCCCTCCGTATTTCACGCCATCCTTTGCATATTCTGTATGTTGTTGTGAATGTTGTTTACTTGTGGTCACATGGTCTGATCCCCTTTTGGTTCTGCATTACAGCGCAGGTATCACGATTATAGAATCGCGGTAATCGTGTAGCAACCGTGGGGATTAAGTCTAAAAAGGTGTGATCAGGTGAAGACTTTAAAAACGACTTGTCAGGTTTAAGTACAGATGGGTCCAGCATGTCTGTGATCGAGGCATTAAATCATTTACATCATGCAGAAATCTCTCGCTTACGAGGGTCTGCCTGGTCATGCATATTTTAATATTAAGCACTTAAGTACTCAGCTCTTCAATATTGTGCTAATTATTACTTAAAGTGCTTCTGAGGCATGAACGTTGTTGAGTGGCGCATGTACATGCTGATAGACGTTACAGAGCTACCTTTTAATGACTTTTTAATAAATTAAAATGTTTAACTTCTGATTATTGTGCCAGTTAAATCCATTTTTTTTCCCCCCTGGGTCCAATGTTCTGTTACAGAGAACCTAAAGCCAGAGGAAACTCAGTCAGGGATGTCTGACACGCACAGGTGCGACTTCCTGCGGCGCTAGTGATCACGTCATGTGACCAGCCCCCCCCCCCCGCTGGCCCCAGGTGTCCGTCTGCGTTTTTAATCACGGATGATGTGTCATTTTTAAATTAGGCCGTGCTTTGAGAGATCCACGTCCTACGGGTTTCAGATGTTTTACTGCTTTCAATTTTGTAGTAAGATGAAGTGCTGTTAGGGGTGATTCTGAGGGACTTGGCGTCCTGCAAAATGTTCTTTAGCCCCTTCCCTCCCAAAATAAATATGCTAATAGATGTATTAGTGTTCCTCTTCATTTTCATTAAAATCAGACCCCCCCCCCCCAGGAAAGCCTTAGCCCCCTCTCTTTCATAAATCTCTAGTGATGCGGCCTTTGAGTCCACATCAGAAGGAGTGATTCACTCCTTCCGGCTCCTTCCGTCTTGTTTTTGGAACTCCACCCGCATTCTAGGGCGCCGTTCCACGCACGGGTTCAAGATACGGTGACTGGACCCTGCGTGTCAGATTTGGGTGGGCTCCCGTGGGGGGGTGGGGGCTTGTCGCATGGGGCTGCGGCCCAGCGGCGTAGGAGGGAAGCGTGAACCATCCTTACTTCTTCTCATTCCCCCCCCCCCCCCCCCCCCCCCAACCCTCTCGGAGGCTGTACGGCAGTTGCAGGCTTTACGCAGAAGCCAAGCCCCCCCTGTTGCTGACAGAAAGCTAAATAAACGCCCGAGAGAGGTAACAACAGGCGATTCCTGTTTGTAGGATGGCACCCCCGGTATTTGCTGTTACTCAGAGATTGAGAGTATAAGTCATTGGGTTTCTTGGTGGGGTGGGGGCATGGTTACCATCCAAACACTAAAACTGTGGAAACGGTGGTGCCCCCCCCCAACACTCCTGCAGCTGCTTAAATAAAGTTTTCAGGCCCCCGCTAAGCCCCAGCCTCCGTGGCCCTGGCTGGGTGCCGGCTCTCCTGCCCGCGACTCTAATTAACTCCGTGACACTCGTCACCTCTTCCTCACCACCGGCGGCCTCTGTTTTGCAGACATGCATCTATTGGAGTTATTTTCATTTATTTCAAAGGACACTTTTACCCAGAGTGACTTTCACGATACATCAGCCTTTACCCACTTATACAATGGGATCTTCACTGACGCATATTAATGTGCAATTGCAGGATATACTTGGGACTGAACCAAAAACCTCCTGCAGCGTTGCACTCATTGGGAGGGCGGGGGGGGGGGGTCACACTCTGCCTCTTCACATTTACTGGGGGGTGGGGGGGCGGACAGGTGCTTTTAGCGGGCAAAGGGTAATTTAGCGATATGAGGGATTGTAAGTTACAATAAATAAGTACATTTCCATTTAAAAAATACCCCAAATTCATGAACCTAGTTGGCCTCAGGTACTGTGGTCTGTTGCAGAGTATAAAGAGTTACAGTCACAGAGTACTCAGCTGGGTGGTTGAAACGAAACCTTGGTCTGGATTTATGCTTTCTGGACCTGAACTTACCACCTCTGTCTGTAATGGATTACTTTTGTGAGTAACTTCCCCAACACTGGAAATAACACATATATTGTGTGTGTGCGTGTTCAGCAGTTCTGTGGTCTGCCATGTCTCCAGTTAAATCTGTCCCTGCATTCAGCGCCAACCTGGAAAACGCAGCTCAAAGTTTCCAGCGGGAAGATCGTTTGCGGCCTTTTTTAATGACATAAAGCCCTGAGTTCAGCTGTCGCCTGAACGCGGGAAGGGGGTCAGCCGATGATCTCAGAGCCACGTGCCATTTAAGTGGTGCTTTGGAAGCATTCAGGAATGTTTCAGTCTGGCTCTGCCTCTGTCCTGCAGCGCTGCGGCCAACACTGCGCGGCTTTTGTGTTACTTCTGCTGTTGTTGCTTCGGTAATTACCTGACTTGGTTATCACCTCACCTGTAAACCAGGCGCTAATTACTAACTGCACTCTGACAGACGGCACTGTGGCGCCTGAGGGCCAGAGCTGCTGATTGGTTGGCCGTAGAAGCTTCTAGAATATCCTAAGCTCTTTGGGAATTCGTGCGGGCTGATCTGTACCTACTTTGGGCTCCACCTAAACCCCCACCTGCAGGGGTCCTTGTTCTCCCCGGTTTTTCCACCCCAGGCCAGTTTGGGCTGACTCTCCACTGGGGTTGCAAAATTCTGGGAATTTTCCCATTAATTCTTATATATTCCTGTTAATTCTCATGGAAAGTTGCCAATATAAAATAGTTCCAAAATTTTCCATCTTAACTTCCCACGGAATGGAAAGTTTCTGGGAACTTTCCTCAAGTTTTCTACCCCTCTGAAACCCTACTCTTCACCCTGTGAGGTCACTTCCTCTTTGTCCTGACAGTCCGGCAGGAGGGGGCAGAGCATACCCACTCCCCAGCAGTGATGGCGGAATAATGGCTACCTCAGCGTACACTGACCATCCCCGCCAACTCCCACCGTTAATGATCCATCACTAGCAGTTAACCTCCGACTCCCATCTTTGTTTCACGTTTCAGGAACAAGTTTGAATTTTTTTATTTATTTGCTATCTCACACCCAGCGCCAAGAGTAATTATGATCAGTTATTTCATTACCTAGAGCAATTTACAGCCATGAAATGATTAGGGGGGGAAATGAATGATTCATTAATCCTAATTAGTATTATGGATATGAATTCATACTGTTATCTGAGAGGCACAAATGAACCAAGTTAGCATCAGTATATCTAGTTTATTTGAAGAAGTGTAAAACAGTTGTGTGTCTTATAACCGTTTGGAGGTCCCCTGTGTGGGTTAGAGCCCGTCTTGGGCATGAGAAGGGTTTCGGGACCAGGTGTGTATGGGGTGGGGCCACAAGGGCACTGGGCCCAAGTTTATTGGCCTTAAAAAGTGAGGGGTGGGTCCTCCTGCCGTGCGACACTGGCTTCCTGCCTCTAATGGCACTTTTCTTTTGTCTCTCTGTACCAGGTGACATCACACAGAAAGGCTATGAGAAGAAGAGGGCGAAATTAATCGGGGCTTATCTGCCACACCCTCCAGGTAAGGTGTCAGGGGGGGTGTTCTGTCATCGTGGGCCAGAGAGAGTGGGCCAGCTCCCATATCCAGTGATACACCTGGGACCTCTCCAGGCTGGGGGGCCAGATCGAAGGGGGGGCTACTTAGGTCAGCGCAGTAGTTCTCAGTCCTGTTCCTGCCCCCCCTGCCAGGATGTTTTCATTCCAACCCACACTGCTTTCAACCTGCCACATTAATTATTGGCCTATTAGGACCATATAAGCCTGATCCAGGTGGGGTTGGAATGAAAACATTCTGGTAGGAGGGGCAGCAGGAACAGGACTGAGAACCACTGGATCAGAGGAAGATCAGGGTTTAGCCTGAGAAAACATAATGGTAATGTTTGATTTTCGAAGTGATGTAATTAAAGAGGCCGGGCTCTGTCCGCCTGCCCATCTTCATTCAAGTAAGAGAGGTTTTTTTTTAATTCCTTTTCAGGGGTATAATTTGGTTCGCTTTTTAGGCCTTGGGCAGATTGTCACAGGGTAGATTCTTGTCTCCTCAGCTTAGGAATTTATTAACCTAATAAGTTAATAAGTAAAGGTCTATGACTGTGGCTATTATTGCATTTCCTGTTTCGGTGCCGTTTCAGTCCCCTGGACAGGATGGATGTCAGACTGGACTCTATAGCGTGTCTATTTGCAGCTCAGAGGCTTTACTGTTTTGACGAGGATTATTTTTAAAAGTCCTATAGTTGGGGACAGGAGAATCTGAGTTTGACCTCGACTAGCCGCCTGAAATGGGGCCTGGTGATTTTGCCGTGTTGTTTACATTAAGAGTGGGTTCTCTGGGTACATCCAGGGAGTTTTTAAGAAATTAGATATCCGGTTGTCTGAATGGGTAAAATTAAGTTGCTTTGCATGAAAGCGCAGGCTGATCGGGAGATGAATATTCATTGGGTCTTAATTACATAGTCCCTCTCCAAGTGGGCAGATTTTTTCCCAGAATCCTCGAGGCTGTCTAAAGCTCCTTTGTGTAGGAACTACAATGAAAAGCGCATTCGAGAGCTTTTGTAAGGGGTGGGTGGTTCTGTCAAGGCGCATTTGCTGCGAGATTACTCTAAGGTTTCAGTCCTGGTGGGGGGAGGAATACAGGTCTGCGTGGAGGCAGCTCCCTCGTGGTCAGAGAACATTCTGGAAGCGAGGGTGCTTGTAGCTGCTTGGCCTTCTGACTTCTCAGGATGCACCAAGGGGGGGTTTGTGTTGATGGTCCCCCCCCCCAGAGGATTTCCAAACGCACGGGACCGACAGCTTGTGTCACCAGTTTAACTTGCATGCCTCGCATTATTTGGCTGCTGCATGCAACAGGGAGGTGGTGAGTCAAAACAAACCTGTTAGCTACTGATGCAGATCGCCATAGCAACCGTGTACAATATGTCTAGCAGTTACAACAGCGGCAGAGTTGCCACTACCCCTCCCATTCCGATACGGAACCCGCCGAGCCGAGGCCTTCTGCCATCTTAGTGTGGCGTCATGCCGCGCCAACAGATGCTGTCGAGCATCTCCGTGGTGAAGGACTTTCTCAGTCGCCTGTGGTTTACCTCGACTGTGTGTCACGCCGTTCTGGCACCGTGGGTGGGCGCGCGTGGCCCAAATTAACGGGCGTCTGATTAAAAGCCTGTTAAATGTTAAATGTCACATCTTTGAAGGCTGGATTTCCAACATTGTGTATCATATCAAAGAATTAACTGGGAATAGGCTCAAGGAAAATTTAAATAGCCTTTGAGAGCATGGTCTGTTGTTCTTAATGAGGAAGAATGTAATATTGTCAGATAAAATGTGTAGTTAAAATTATGACTTTGGGCCATAAATACAATTATTATAGTAATGACTGGTATGAACGGGTCATTTTTTATTTGGAAGGGAATGTTTGAAAGGTTCTCCCAGGTGCCATCAGAGAATGTACCAGAATTCTGTTATATGAATCAGTAACCCAGCAACCATCCAAAAGTTTCAGCATCAGCATATCTCAGAGTAAATTCAATAACACTGCAGTTTTTATGGGGATATTCAGCTCTGTTTCAGCTGAGCGGAAACCCTCGATTATTAAAATGAAAAATTCAGATTAATAAAAGGAACGGCTGGCTTTATTTCCGGTACCCGCTGCACCGTAGCACCCTGTTTCTGAAGTCGTAAGACATCGATCACAGAAACTTTGTCTACCTGAACTTCATATGCGTCTCCAGGGAGAGACATTTGTCAGCCTCCGTCGGCATAACGACTTGGTAGCTAGACGTCACGCAAGCGGGTAGGATTCAGGGTCCCGGGAAGCTGCTGCCAGATGTGAAGGAGGCATGTTGGAGAAAATATTAGGCATGGGCTCACCATGGGGTCTTCATTATTTAGAACCTGAGTTGAGGAACAAGGTGGAATTCTAGAATGTACACAAGCAGAATGTGGTTACACAGGGAGGAGAGGCACTCTAAAGATAAATACATTAACATGCATCGATATGGATCAATCCGAGTGTTTATGCTCAGCTTAAGGCTGCATATTATAGGATGGTGGATTTAAAGAAGAAACCTAATGCATCATGTAATCGTTTAATACGCCAGAAAGCCAGGTATTAGCCAGGTGTTGGCTCGTTTTGTTTTGCTTCTTCTGTTAATACCGTAAATGGGATCCATCCTCTGAATCAATAAATGCTGCAGGAATTGTTATTACTTTTTGAAGGCAGGGAGCCGGCACATGAGTGTCCTGGGTCGACTTGAGAGTGTCAGCCACGTTCGAGGACCGAGCCGAATACCGTCTCGTCATCCTCTTACTGCTGTAATTAATAAAAATCCTCAAGAACTGGGTTCTCCAGGAGGGAGAGTGTTTTTTTATTTTTTAAATCCGGTTGTCTTATAAGAAGCACTTCCGGAAAGTGGTAACCTCATTCTAGGGCTGGACGACGTCACACCGCGACGTAACCGCGATTATATGCCGCATGCGCGATAATCACCAGGGCTTTAGGTGATGAACAAAACGTTTGTCTGCCTGTCTGCTTTTCGGCACTATACGACTCGTTATACTTACACCCACAGTTTGGTAAGCTGATTAGTAGTGCAACTAATTAGGAATATTAGTAATCTGTATAAAGTCTGCGTATCCTTATGTTTAATCAACGTGTCGGATTTTAAACTGCAAAAAGTACCTACACACCGCCGACGTCTTTTTTTTACTCCGTTTATCCGCAATATTGTTGTTGTGGCTGCTTATAGCTTCCATGATTTACCAAAACAGTAGCATGTGATGCGCTCCGCTAATCGAATTTGATACATATAAGGATACGCTGAATTTATGCAGATTTCTAACTTTCTGGGTGTCACAATATGCATTGCATTAATATTTTAGACGTACTACTAATCTGCTTACCAAATTGTGGCTATAAGTAAATAGTACTGAAAAGCCGGCATCCGGACATCACCTGTCATCTAAAGCCCTGGTGATTATTGCACATGCACCATATAATCGCGAGTACATCAAGATTTGATATGGTGCAGCGGCTGCAGCCCTACCTCATACGGGACACTGTGTTAGGATGATTCCAGCCACCTCCCGGCATGCCATAGCTGTGGGTATCACCCCCTGCTTTCGGCTGACGGTACCACAGAAACACTAATAACGGCAAAATTGAATCGGATTGGTGGGGTCCTGTAGTGTAATTCTGCACGTGGCCTGGGGGTGTGCTCTACTGTTCCCATTCCAGTCTCTTGATTGGTCGATTTCGATCAGTGCCAGTCCAGATGACAGGAGAGTGACTGATGTTTTGCCAGGGGCAGATTGGCCAAGGTGGGTGTCCGACGCCTTCACCGGCGTGTTGTGTGAAATTGCTGAAAATGAAGAAGAGGGCTTTCGGAGGAACAGGAGGTTGCATGATTAACCCTCCTGTTAGTGGTTTGCGTGTGTTTCGACCTCCGTGGGTGGAAATGGGGTAATTTCTATTAAAGTGGAAGGTCAGCGGGAACATCACGCCATCTTGTCCCTGACTCAGCGTGGTTGTCACGGTGACCTTGTCATTGGGCTCTAACTAGGGAGTGGCAGCTAGATTGTTTGGCCAGTAAGAGATGCTTACTGTTGCTTGGACCCACCTTCTCTGCAATCTGATTGGTTATCTCTCTGAACCAATCATTTTTCGTTCTGCCCTCAGAACACTTTTGTGTAAGTTAAACTCCCATGAGCTGCTCATCCCCGAATCGACACAGTGGCTGCTGCCGTACCGAGGCCCCATGCGAACGGCGCTCTTGGAGTTCGATGTCCAGAATCACTCCCAGCCTTCAGGGAGAAGGTTTAATTAATACCCCCGGGAGATTGGCCCGTAAGCCTCAGATAGGTTTAATGCAAGGTCCAGATGGTTTTTGGCTGCATGCTCCTCAGAGTGAAATCAAAGTTGTGTAGCTGCCTTTGTTTTTCTCTCATCAAACAGTATTTATTGATGCTACAAATGGATGTCCCCTTCTGGGACGCAAACCAACAACCTACATGTTCAGGTCGACATCTTTAGCCACCCTGCTGCTGGCGATGAGTAAAGTCTGGGATGTAAGGGCCTTTTTGCCGAGGTGTAGCTGTGCTTCTCCGCGAGTGGAGTTGCGGTTGCGATCCGTCTCGCGTCGGTTAGCTAAGAGGCTGTCATGGTGGTTCTGCAGCTGGAGTGTGGTGAATGCGGCACATCTGTTTGGAGGGGTGTGGAAAGACAGCTCACCTGTCACTGAGCTTTGATGGCCAGCAGCCAACCCCCCCCCCCCCCACCCCAAACACTGGTGTGTGGAGCACATGACCCCCAGGTCACACGATCCTTCATCTGTTTTATTGAATCGACGCAGCTCTCCTCCCTCCACACATGAGCACCTGAGACTAAAATCGATTTTCTACCTCATTTACCTGGATGAGCTGGTCTCCGTGTGCTGCTGCCTGGGCTCGGGGGGGCGTTTGGGGGGGGGGGCGGTTTGTGGGTGGCATGGTGGCTTTTTCTTTTTCTTTTTTTGTTATTTATTTTCCTTCTTAATCAAGCGAACCTGCAAGTTAAATATTTGTGGTAACATTTTCCATGAATGCCGTGTCTAAGAATCTATGAACACATTCATAACACATTACAATGCATTCGTTAAGCATTGTAAAGTTGGTAATAAATATTTCTCAAATGGCGTAACACATTATAATCATGTTTATTATGCATTATGAGTGCTTTATGAAGCTGTCATCTATAATGCACTATAGATACCTTCATAATCCAGTACAAAGCATCCTTAATTTTTATACCGACCATTATAATGCATTATGAAGGTATCTGTTGTGTGTTATAGATGAGAGCTTCATTGGAGCTTATGAAGTATTATAATCAACACTATAATGCCATATTACTGTCAATAGAAGATGATGTAATGCTTTATTAATTCTTATACCGGCCATTTCAATGCATTTTTAAGGAATCTATAATGTATTATAGATGACAGTTTCAAGAAAAATGTTACCATATTTTTAATATCTTTTTTATTTTTCCTTTTTATGTATTTTCATGTTTCTACATTTTAGTACTTATTCTGTGAACTTTCATCGTTTTAGTTTTGTAATCCTTCTCACGTGTTTGAGTATCAGCATTTTCACGGCACTGCTGGTGTGCCAGTGCATTCACACACGTAACTGATAAAGTTCTTCAGTCTTGAATCTTGAATCCGGCCCGCCTTCCTGCGACGGCCACAATCCCACGTGCCGTTGATGTGGTCTCTGCCCTCTCTCCCTCTCCCCATCGCTTTGACCACCTCACCCCCGGCCCCCCCGCCTCTACAGACACCGGCCCCCACTCCCGCCTCTCTCTGCCGGGTGCGGTGCTTTAACTAAATAAGCGTCGGGGGGGCCCTTTCGGATCGATGGTAACGAGATTGGTCAGGCATGCTTTTCCGGATGTGCCGTAATGCAGGTGGTGGCCCGGGGATTGGGGGGGTGTATGGTGTATGTTCTTGCCCAGAGAGCATGGTGGGAGCTGTAATGGTCCAATAGACAGCCTGAGGCCCACAGTGCTGGGGCAGCTTGGTCCGACAGGCAGGATGTCATCAAGCAGCTGATCATGTGATCTGTCCCCACCAATAGTGTGAAGGCAGTGTGTTTGACAGGAGGCCCTGTACCCCTCTGAAGCGTACAGACCCGGCGGCATGCTCAGCGGCTACCGTCTGATGTTTCACGCTGTCCATATGCCGTTCTCAGGCGCTCAGTGTTCAGGTCGTTCTGTAGTGTTCAGGTTTACTGGGCTCGGGTATGCAGCTCAGCTTTTCAGGCCGTCGAGTCGAACGTTGAAGTATGTAGGACTCGGACGCCGTGTTCAGAAGCATATGACTGTGTTCAGGCTTTCCGATTTTCCATGTGTGATGATGTCACCTGCCCCCCCCCAGGCATGGAGCCCTCAGGCCAGGCAGAGCGGAGACCCCCCGTGACGCCGTCGTCCTCTCGCTACCACCGGCGCCGCTCCTCTGGGACTCGGGACGAGCGCTACAGATCAGGTACGTCCCGGCCGGCCACACGGGGGCGCACAGGAGATGGTGTGTGACACCTACGTGGGTGCTGATCCCATTCTGGGCTTTACTTTCACTGTTGGCTGCCCCTTTCAACTCCCCTGTGGAGCAACATGCTGTTGGGTTGAGCCCCAAAACCACCAGGTTACCCAAGGACTTCAAGTATTAATTACAATTAATTAAAGTCTTAATTATGCTTAGTTATTCGGCCAGATGAAATTTATATAGTAATTTATATAGTTATTCTCCCAGATTTTTTTTTTTTTACTCAATCAGTTTAGGGACTTGAACCCATAACCCTTTGGACAATAGCTTGGCACATTGATCGCCATGCCATCCACTGCACACCCCATGCTCTGTATCAGGGGTTTTCAAACTATGTTGAACCACGGAAAACAGACGCTAATGTGCGATGACGAGAGTGACTAAGAACTGAGCCCCCTGTCTTATTTGCACGTTGTGTGAATTGGAGGATGATGCCGGCATTTCGTCAGTTTATTAAATGTCTCTGCGGACCCCCTGCGACTGCAGCAGGGAAAACTCGGCGCCGGTGTTGGGGAAGTTACTCACAGAAGTAATCCATTAAAGACAGAGTTGGAAAGTTGAGGTCCAGGAAGTACCAATCCAGACCAAGGTCACAGTCACAGAGTCACAGTCACAGAGTCACAGTCACAGAGAACTCAACTGGCACAATCATCAATGGGCTCCCTATAGAAATGGCACGAGGTCATGCGGTATTTTGGGAACTAATTATTGGGGGAGGGGGTCATCTGAATAAGCCACAGACGTATGAGGTCCCGGATTGGCTAGTTTATGGCATACCAAGCATTCCTCAACATTTGGGCCAGTTGGTATGTGGGCTACAATTGGCCCTGCTCCCCCACTCAGTAGAATTTACCTTGGGGGGAACCCCAGCATCCAGTTTGTAGGTTTGATTTTGTGGCTGTTTCTCAGCATCTCAATATCTGTGCATGAAGAAAAAGGAAAAAAAACAGGAAAAAAAAAAATTATCATTTGCCTCATTCTGGTTTGATGGCTTATTGGCTGCTTGTGTCTGTTGGGGCTGTAACTGAAAGAATGTGCCGGAATGCTGGAATCGAGTTGTGTACACTTTGTTTGTTGACAGGACACAGACACACACCACACTGTGGTAACATATACTGTAAATAGGATGATATGGGGCTGAGATCGGTGTGCGAGGGGGAGCACCTGGCCCCCGGCCCCCACTGTGTCTTGCGGCACCGACCTGCCGCTTGTGGGAGCCGTTATTTACCGGCCGGGAGTCTGCACAGGCGTGGGGGAGTCTGCACAGGCGTGGGGGAGTCTGCACAGGCGTGGGGGAGTCTGCACAGGCGAGAGGGAGTCTGCACAGGCGAGGGGGCTGCTATTTACCCACGAGCTCATATGCGGCGATGAGACTGGAGGGTTAGAGTTAGGGTTAGGTTAGGGTTAGGGTTAGGGTTAGAGTTAGGGTTAGGGTTAGGGTTAGCCTAGGGTTAGGGTTAGGGTTAGCCAAGCGTGACGGCCGCTCGCTCGGACCACAGCCTGTGCCGCCTGGCTCGGCTTTCATGAGTTTCTGCCAAACCTTGTTTTTCCTTATTTATATCTTAAATGCGCATTTAAGCTGCTGGCTTTATCCTGTGCTTATTTTCACTGAATCGTTAACTTTGCTGCTGTACAGACACTGGCTCAGAGGGTAGGATGCTGCGCTTGTGATCGGATGGTTGCAGGTTCTAATCCGGTGGTGAGCTGGGCCCTTATCCCCCCCCTGCTCATTTTTCTCAAAAATGATCACTTTGGATAAAAGCATTAGTTAATATAAGGTAACATTCTATCCCTGGGTGAATTTATACAGCTCTGTGCTTCTGTGGAATCAGCTTGGGCTGCCCCCCCCACTCCCCACCCCCCACCAAGGATTAGTTTATTAACCTTTAACTCCATTTCCAGACTACATCCCATGCAATGGTACCTATGTATCGTTAAGACCTACTATGTTAAATCTGTTTGGCGACCGGAGCAGAGCTCCATATTTCAATCTCGAAAACCTCTGATGGTCCATCGTGCGCCAAGCGACCTGCTTTGATCTGCCGCCATGATGGCGCCTTGATGTTTATTCAGTTAGCTTTATGTGACCCGAAGCAGAGAGCTGCCGCGAGGTGTCCTTCCCTGCCAGGCCTGCTGAAATGACGATGTACACTGAAATGACGATGTACACTGAAATGACGATGTACACTGAAATGACGATGTACACTGAAATGATGATGTACACTGAAATGATGATGTACACTGAAATGACGATGTACACTGAAATGATGATGTACACTGAAATGAGGGGTTATAGCCATTTAGGTGGAAGGAATGTAACTTAGTTAACTGAAATGTGGGATACTTTCTAAAAAAAAAAAACAAACTAAAAAAACAAACTAGAAATGTAGCTTCCATCGCCAGGATTGGTTATTAAATCCCTGATCGAACATGAAATTGCGGGCCGGCTGAGGCCAGCTGGACCCCGACTGGGGCTGACCGCTTTCCAGAAAAGCTGCCGGATCAGTGCTGATACTGTTGTAGTAGGCTTTGTCTGCTTGGGTCTCGCTTTCTTTTGTTTTGGTTTCTGGTTTAGTTACTGTGCTCTGGTTTCCAGGAGGTTGCTGGTTTTAGTCCCCTATGGGGCTGTGTTCAGCTACCCTGGGTAAAATTACTGACGCAGTTACTTAGTGCAAGGAAGGGGGCCTTTGAATAGCATTTTTGCCTTTTTTGATAATATCGGAATTTATTGTGATTTAACGGACTTTTGCATATTCTCCTTTGTTTTTCTTGGTTTATGTACAGTTAAGTGCATTAGTGGCTGTAATTTAGCCATAGTATTTAAATCCCATCGTGGGCGGAATAAAGAGAGACTCCAGGGTCACTATGGATAAGTGGATGGATGGAGCGATGCATGGAGGAGTGGTTGGATTGAAGCTTATTCTTTCTAGACGTAGTTTAAACAATTTGAAGAAGAGTCATTCCCTTGTCTGGGGGTCAGTGTGTGGCTCAGGGGGTTATGACACCCTGTGATCAGAAGGTTGCTGGTTTAAATCCCAATCTCAGCAGAGTGATTTCACTGTTGGGCGCTTGAGCCCCCAGTAACTCCAGCGACTATCTGACCCTGCTTTCTGTTACCCAGTTGCACGTTGCTTTGGGTAAAAGCATCTGATATAAAAAAAATGCAAATGTAAAATGTAAATGAACTGGTGCCTCATTATTCCGACACACTCTGTAAGTGACCCGTCGGGCATTTCGGAACATCAGTAAGGCCTTTGTCTCCCAGTCATTATGAGTTATGCTGCTTTCTACTGGCTTTTTTTTTCCTCCTGGGCCTCCTCATGTGGGACATCCCATAATAATCCGATTACAGCGTGCACAGGCCAGCAAGCTGCTGTGCTTTTCTCCTGCACCGGGTTGCTCCCTCATTCAGGTTCCTGCTGTTGTACCTTTGAACTGTGGCTGTTGGCTTTCAAATGACGAATGCGCTGTAATAAATGGTATAATAATTATAACAATGATACTTTATCTATTCCCATGGGGAAATTCTCTTTCCACTTTGCCCCATCTTGCTTTCCATACAGGTGAGAGGAAGCTGGGGGGGGGGGTGGTCACAGCGAAGGGGCAGCCAGCTTGCGGCGCCCAGGGAGCTGGGGGTTAAGGGCCTAGCTTAAGGGCCCACAGACATGTGACTATTTTCCCAAGGCCGGGCTCGAACCGGCGACCTTCTGATCATAGGCACAAAGGCTGAGCCACACACAACCTCTGAATGTATATATTTTTCTGGGCGGAATCAAAGCCATCATAGATGTTCCACAGAGAGGGCAGCGTGGTCATAACAATCTTCAGCTGTTTTGTTGACCCGCTAGAGGAACCATGTGATCACTAGCTAAGTGCTACTACTGCTGCGTTTGCTGTTTATAGTAGTAAGGTGTACACTCTGTGTCTGATTTATTAGGTACCCTTGCTTGTTAATACAAACAGCCAGCTCTTCCCTGCAGCCAATCACATTGCTGCAATTCCATATATGGGTCATACTGTCCTCCGCCTTAAGGAGGCGACAGTGAACGGGCTGTGATTGTCGATGCCAGACGCGGTGATTCCGGGATCTCAGCGGCAGACGCCCTCCGGGGATTTTCACGTGCTGAAGTGTCTAGACTTCATGGTGTGGTGAACAGAAAGCATACAGTCAGGGGCATTTCTGTGGTGCAAAAAACAGCCCGTTAATAAAAGAGGTCAGAGGAGAGCGGCCCAGACTCATTACAGCTAACAGGAAGGCCGCGGGTGCAATTCCAGCTCGATATGAGAGTGCTGTGCAGAATGATGCAACTCATGTAACCTCGAGGTGATTCCAGAAGCGAATGGGTTCCTACCTGATGGCCAGCAGCTCTGTGTGCCTGAGAGTGGTCACTCGGCGCACATTGATGATGTCACCCTTGAGAAACAATGGGACTTGCGGGATGAACTGTGGAGCAACACACTTGCAACAGATTCAAATCTGATTGCATGGTTTTACTCAGATACACTAAATCCCCCTTGTTCAGATTGGCTGTCACTCCAAATTAACAATATTTTAGTCTGCTGTTTGCACGATTTCTTGTGCTTATATTGTTTTATTTATTATTTGCAAGTATTGTACAACACTTCGGTAGACTTTGATGGTTTTTAATGAAACCTTAATAAAAATATCGTTATTTTACGGCCAGAAGGAGATACGGGGAATCCTACGGCTAGCTGGCTTTCTCGTGTCGGCGCAACTGAACTTCTTGATCGTACAAAGATGGCACCTCGAGTCAAAACCCAGCAGACTGTGTGTAGATGTTGTTGCCATGAAAGCAGTTAGTAATGGGTTTGACATTTGTTTGGATGGTTTCAGTGGATGTGTAGAATGTTCTATAGGGACAATGTGTCTGTAATGATTAAGTATATCTGCCTCCCTCACAGTCTCCCCTTAATTACTGTGTGTCTGAAGGGTTAGAAGGTGATCGTCGCACACAGGGGCGCAGATGGTGGGGGGGGGTGGGCAGCATGGCTGGATAAGCTTAAAGGTGGAGACTTTTTGCTCATTGCCTTGTCATACCCCCCCCAACTTCGAAAATCTGTCCTGCTCCCCTGCCTGCACAGAATAGCTCTGTGGGGTGACTGTGTGGGGACACCGGACCGGACGTGCGGGTGTCTGACCAGGGGGCTCCTCTGCTTATGTCCTACAGTGCAGGTGTCTGATCAGGGGGCTCCTCTGCTTATGTCCCACAGTGCAGGTGTCTGATCAGGGGGCTCCTCTGCTTATGTCCCACAGTGCAGGTGTCTAACCAGGGGGCTCCTCTGCTTATGTCCTACAGTGCAGGTGTTTGGACCAGGGGGCTCCTCTGCTTATGTCCCACAGTGCAGGTGTCTGACCAGGGGGCTCCTCTGCTTATGTCCCACAGTGCAGGTGTTTGACCAGGGGGCTCCTCTGCTTATGTCCCACAGTGCAGGTGTTTGACCAGGGGGCTCCTCTGCTTATGTCCCACAGTGCAGGTGTTTGACCAGGGGGCTCCTCTGCTTATGTCCCACAGTGCAGGTGTCTGACCAGGGGGCTCCTCTGCTTATGTCCCACAGTGCAGGTGTCTGACCAGGGGGCTCCTCTGCTTATGTCCCACAGTGCAGGTGTCTGACCAGGGGGCTCCTCTGCTTATGTCCTACAGTGCAGGTGTTTGACCAGGGGGCTCCTCTGCTTATGTCACACAGTGCAGGTGTCTGACCAGGGGGCTCCTCTGCTTATGTCCCACAGTGCAGGTGTCTGACCAGGGGGCTCCTCTGCTTATGTCCCACAGTGCAGGTGTCTGACCAGGGGGCTCCTCTGCTTATGTCCCACAGTGCAGGTGTCTGACCAGGGGGCTCCTCTGCTTATGTCCTACAGTGCAGGTGTCTGACCAGGGGGCTCCTCTGCTTATGTCCTACAGTGCAGGTGTTTGACCAGGGGGCTCCTCTGCTTATGTCACACAGTGCAGGTGTTTGACCAGGGGGCTCCTCTGCTTATGTCCCACAGTGCAGGTGTCTGACCAGGGGGCTCCTCTGCTTATGTCCCACAGTGCAGGTGTCTGACCAGGGGGCTCCTCTGCTTATGTCCCACAGTGCAGGTGTCTGACCAGGGGGCTCCTCTGCTTATGTCCCACAGTGCAGGTGTCTGACCAGGGGGCTCCTCTGCTTATGTCCTACAGTGCAGGTGTTTGACCAGGGGGCTCCTCTGCTTATGTCACACAGTGCAGGTGTTTGACCAGGGGGCTCCTCTGCTTATGTCCCACAGTGCAGGTGTCTGACCAGGGGGCTCCTCTGCTTATGTCCTACAGTGCAGGTGTTTGACCAGGGGGCTCCTCTGCTTATGTCCCACAGTGCAGGTGTTTGACCAGGGGGCTCCTCTGCTTATGTCCCACAGTGCAGGTGTCTGACCAGGGGGCTCCTCTGCTTATGTCCCACAGTGCAGGTGTCTGACCAGGGGGCTCCTCTGCTTATGTCCCACAGTGCAGGTGTTTGACCAGGGGGCTCCTCTGCTTATGTCCCACAGTGCAGGTGTCTGACCAGGGGGCTCCTCTGCTTATGTCCCACAGTGCAGGTGTTTGACCAGGGGGCTCCTCTGCTTATGTCCCACAGTGCAGGTGTCTGACCAGGGGGCTCCTCTGCTTATGTCCCACAGTGCAGGTGTTTGACCAGGGGGCTCCTCTGCTTATGTCCCACAGTGCAGGTGTTTGACCAGGGGGCTCCTCTGCTTATGTCCCACAGTGCAGGTGTTTGACCAGGGGGCTCCTCTGCTTATGTCCCACAGTGCAGGTGTCTGACCAGGGGGCTCCTCTGCTTATGTCCCACAGTGCAGGTGTTTGACCAGGGGGCTCCTCTGCTTATGTCCCACAGTGCAGGTGTCTGACCAGGGGGCTCCTCTGCTTATGTCCCACAGTGCAGGTGTTTGACCAGGGGGCTCCTCTGCTTATGTCCCACAGTGCGGGTGTTTGACCAGGGGGCTCCTCTGCTTATGTCCCACAGTGCAGGTGTTTGACCAGGGGGCTCCTCTGCTTATGTCCCACAGTGCAGGTGTTTGACCAGGGGGCTCCTCTGCTTATGTCCCACAGTGCAGGTGTTTGACCAGGGGGCTCCTCTGCTTATGTCCCACAGTGCAGGTGTTTGACCAGGGGGCTCCTCTGCTTATGTCCCACAGTGCAGGTGTCTGACCAGGGGGCTCCTCTGCTTATGTCCCACAGTGCAGGTGTTTGACCAGGGGGCTCCTCTGCTTATGTCCCACAGTGCAGGTGTCTGACCAGGGGGCTCCTCTGCTTATGTCCCACAGTGCGGGTGTTTGACCAGGGGGCTCCTCTGCTTATGTCCCACAGTGCGGGTGTTTGACCAGGGGGCTCCTCTGCTTATGTCCCACAGTGCAGGTGTTTGACCAGGGGGCTCCTCTGCTTATGTCCCACAGTGCAGGTGTTTGACCAGGGGGCTCCTCTGCTTATGTCCCACAGTGCAGGTGTCTGACCAGGGGGCTCCTCTGCTTATGTCCCACAGTGCGGGTGTTTGACCAGGGGGCTCCTCTGCTTATGTCCCACAGTGCGGGTGTTTGACCAGGGGGCTCCTCTGCTTATGTCCCACAGTGCGGGTGTTTGACCAGGGGGCTCCTCTGCTTATGTCCCACAGTGCGGGTGTTTGACCAGGGGGCTCCTCTGCTTATGTCCCACAGATGTGCACACAGAGGCAGTGCAGGCGGCACTGGCCAAGCACAAGGAACGCAAGATGGCCGTGCCCATGCCGTCCAAGCGGCGCTCCCTGGTGGTGCAGAGCTCCATGGACGCCTACACCCCCCCAGGTGAGCGACATGTGACCATCCAAGGTAAAGTAACGGCTGTGAGTACGCCTAGCCCGTGTGCCCGTGTGCCCGTGTGGCACCACTCACCTGCATGCTTCATGCCACCCGTCCAGCCCTAATGTATGTGCGTGTCAGTGCCCCCACCCCGGCAGGTAACTGGATAGGCTCCGCCCACTGTCCACCTGCACAGAACAGCCATTTAAAGAAGCTCTCTGTGTTTTTGTGGGGGGGGGGGGAGTCAGGGGATGCCAGATTTTGACTGATAAAGTAAACCTATAGCCATGTACCACATGTCCATCATGCCTTTAATCGTATTATTGGCCAAAGTAAAATATCATTGTAATTCTGATATATTAATGATTATCACCTACACAGTCAAAAATAGCTGTATACTTTGCCTTTGAGTACTTAAAAGTAAGTTTATGTGAGACCTCGGTGTCATTCATGACTCACAGCTGTATGACTAATAAAGTTTAATTCAAAACTTCAGTGCTGACCGTATGTCATGCAGCACGCACAGTCTGCTTCCCCGTCCGAATCAGGGAACGCGGCCTTCCGGAAAACACAGAGAGGCCGCCCTCCTTTGGCAGGTGGGCGGGGGAGGGGGGGAGTGATTCCTCAGATGGTTGTCGCTGTGGATTACGCCTCGTTAGAGCCGTACACAAACCACATGAGACGGCTCTCTGTAATGCTTTCCCGCCCCGCCCCCCCCCACACCATGTTCTCCATAAACCCTCAAAGCGCACTCAGCTCTGATGGTCCTGCTGGAGCGGCCTCATTACGCGCTCGCCGTCGTGCTGACTCAGATGAAAGCGGCTTACACCCTTGGGCTCCTGAGGGACGGCTGTGGAGTAGGTGGCATGTAAGGGTCGCGCCCCCCCTCCCCCTCCCCCGGGCTTCCAGCGAGACACTCTGCGCCGCTGATTCCTAGTTTCTCATTGACCTTAGAAATCAGTCGTTTCTGTGGATTATGGGAGGCAGGTGGATAATTTGCCCTTTGATGCTGTGTTTTATATATGAGCTTTAACCATGAAGCCCGACGTTTGGTCTGAGTGCTCATCCATCCTACTCCTCTTAGGGTCACACCGTCCTCCTACTCTTAGGGTCACACCGTCCTCCTCCTCTTAGGGTCACACCGTCCTCCTCCTCTTAGGGTCACACCGTCCTCCTCCTCTTAGGGTCACACCGTCCTCCTCCTCTTAGAGGCACACCGTCCTCCTCCTCTTAGGGTCACACCGTCCTCCTCCTCTTAGAGGCACACCGTCCTCCTCCTCTTAGGGTCACACCGTCCTCCTCCTCTTAGAGGCACACCGTCCTCTTCCTCTTAGGGGCACACCGTCCTCTTCCTCTTAGAGGCACACCGTCCTCTTCCTCTTAGGGGCACACCGTCCTCCTCCTCTTAGGGGCACACCATCCTCCTCCTCTTAGAGGCACACCATCAGATACTACCTGGTCATGCGACACAAGGCCTTGGCTCCTGTTTCGTTGTTTCATCAGGAGGTCAGGTTGGCCCCTCCCACTGGGCACCTCTGGGAGTGCTGACTTTGGGTGTGCCCGTGTGTGGCAGACACAGAGGACCTGCAGTCAGTGGAAAAGTGACCTGGTGCATTCTGGGATGCTGGTGGACTGGACTAGACTAGCTTGTCTGAGGGGGTTTGTGTCCCAGTCGTGTGTCCACAGCTTGGCTCTGGAAACTCGGGGATGAAATTGCTTGGGTTTCATTGAACTTGAGACCTCTAAATTACTACCAGAGATTATCACCGTAAGTTCTGCTTGTTTATATTCATATATACAGTACATATGTTTTTGTGGACTAAGATTATGCCTCAGAGCTACGAAGTTTTCAGAATGTAGCTTCTGCTTATATCCCTAGTTATCGAAATTAATACAAATATTTTTAGCTAATGATATTAATTTCAAAATGAATAAAAATATCTAGGAAACAATTAAGAGACTCTTAAAATTATCAATTATGAATGATCAATTTTGAAAGAATGTTACAATTATCACTGGAAAAATATGAGAGGTATGTTTTTAGGTGTAAAATGTATATGATACATTTGTGATAGACGTCCACTTAAATACCTACGATCTGCATCGCTATTAGGATGTTATTGAACATCTTACCAACGTAATGTGATTTTAATGGGCTTAACAACATAATGTGATTATGGATCGGTACCAAACACTACTGTCATCATTACTGTTTATCCTTCATCATAAAGGGGAAAAAAGCAGGCGGTACTTCGGGATGCACCGGTGGTCTGTGTTTCGGGATGCACCGGAGGTCTGTGTTTCGGGATGCACCGGAGGTCTGTGTTTTGCGATGCACCGGTGGTCTGTGTTTTGCGATGCACTGGTGGTCTGTGTTTCTGCGTACTCTGTGATCTGTTAGGTCTGGCGCAGGGCTTAATCCACCAGGGATCACGGCGGACCTGGGAGATTCGTGGCGGGCAATGTGACCTAGGGGTTGCTAGGCAACGGCTGATCCAGTGATCGGCAGACACAGCAAGGCGGACGCACGGGTCAGACCTAGACCTCCTGCTTCGGGGGTTGGGTGGCACAGTCGGGAATGGAAAGCTGGTTTTCCAGATTGTCTTCGGGAATGAAAGTTCCACATTTCCTTGCTTTCTTCATCGCCCTGACAATCCCTCTCTCCTCTTTGCAGAGCGAATACAAAATTAACCTGGATGCACTATAAGCAGTAATTATTGGGATAAAGTTTGTGCCAGTTTATTTTCTCCACTGTCGATTTTTGATGCTCTGCACCTGGCACTTCACTGCATTTCCAGAACATCTTTCGAGCGTTTTGGTGTTTTGTCCTGTTTGATGCTGTCTCAACACAAAGCATCCCCTTCTTATTCTCCGTTATCCGCCGGCAACGTGCTAGGCTGACATGGAAGAATGGTGGACATTGGATGCCTGGACAGGAATTTGTGCTTATGATTCAGGAGATGCCTGTTAATGGGTGAGGGGGTGGGGTCTGGGGGGGGGGGGGGGATGCTCGACATGGCGCATAAAGGCACCCCACGCGCCTCATTTCAGGGTTCAGAGAAAACGCTCATGCCCACTGGCTCAGTTCAGTTGCAGCGGCAGGCGTGTGAACCGTTTGGAAAAACCGCAGATTCCCCATGGAGTACAATTCTGGCTGATATGTGAGGCCATCATTTCTCAAGACGTGCCCAGTCTTTTCTGGAGCTCGCCTGCGACATGTTTCCCCGGTGGGGGGGGGGGGGGGGGGGGGTACTGGTCCTCATGAGGCTTAACACCTCACAGTGTGTAATAACTGCCTGGTCTGTTCCACATCCAGACTGCTGTTTTGTTTTTCACCATCTTCCTGCACTTCTGCAGTGGAAACGCTCTGTATGACCATGCCATCTTGCTTTATGCTGTGTCCTGTGTCTCAGCGACGTGCATGTGCTGTGTTAATGTTTGTCGTTTGTGTGAAGTTGGCCCTTTGACGGAGCGTCTCAGGGCGCCTCATGTATCAGAGCACTTGGGCAGGTTCTGGGAACACAGAGGTGCTCTGAACCTGACCATGTAAAGACACCTCCGTCAGCCACATAGCTTAGTGTGATTTAACCACCTGGAAACAGAACGTCCACCGGAGCTCTGGTAGTGCTGTGCTAGAACAGTTTCCGGTGTATATAACGGAGATGCATGTAAAGGAGATGGAACGTGCGCTGTCTTGCTTATGGAGTGCATTGTTCTAACATTGTGTGTCTTCAGCACGACAGAATGCATCTTCTCACTTACTGTTTGCATTGAATGGCGGAGAGAGCTCCCGGAATGTCCCAGTGTTCCATAATGTTTGGTTTCCATTTGCTCTCAGCATTCTGGGAGGTCTGGGATATTTGACTTCCATTTAGTCTGTGTTCTAGGTTATTTGATGTCCATTTAGTCTCAGTGTTCTAGGTTATTCGATGGCCATTTAGTCTCAGTGTTCTAGGTTATTCGATGTCCATTTAGTCTGTGTTCTAGATCGTTTGCTTTCCCCTTAGTCTCAGTTGTCTAGAATGTTTGTTTGTGTGCCGTTGTGGTTCTAACCTAGCTTTTGTCTGTTTTTGTTTTCCTCCTGGCCCCTCCCACTTTCAGACACATCATCGGGTTCCGACGGGGAGGGTTCCCTGCACGGCGAGGGCACGCCCACCTCCAGCCACGGCAGCATCAGCATGGAGCACTGGATCAGTCGTGCCATCCACGGCTCCACCACCTCCTCCACCACCTCCTCGTCCTCCACGCAGAGCGGGGGCAGCGGCGCGGCCGGCCGGCTGGCCGACGTTCTGGCCCAGACGCACGTTGGTGAGTTGGGGGACGCCCCCCATCCCCGCCCCCCCACTCGGGCCCCTTTGGCCCTTCAGTGACTGTGGCCCCGCTTATGTCCTCCCTCCCAGTTCTGCTTTCACGAGGCTGAAAGCCCGACCCCATCGGAGGATCACTGTCACTCTCAGCCTGCCTGCGCTCACGTGCGACACTCGGATAGTTTTACTCCTTCCTTTCAATAGGAGATTATCTCTAAAAATAACAACCCTAAAGCCCTTTATACCCCAGACCATTTTAGTATATTTGTATTAGTGTATAACTATGTATGTTTATGTTTGTATGTGGATTTTTGTTTAGTTCATCACGTCACCGATTACTGCTGCAGTTTTCCGGAAACATTTACAGTTGACAGCACTGTTTGGCAGTATTGTACTGCGGCAAAAATATATCTGGGGTATAATTGGTTTTGTGCTTTAATGTTGCTTCTGGCTGTCTAACAACAGAAACACACTGAAACAAGAGCCCCACTCCCACCAGTTTGCCCCTAAGCCATGTGGCAAACATTTGACACAACTATCATAATGCCTATTCCGTGAGCTACATCCAAGCTATATTATTTATTTATCCCACAGGTAAGAAAGTGACTGGATCCTGTCGTATGTTAGTCTCTGCAAAAGTGGTTGACAGACGAATTCGGTTTAACCCTAACAATGTACTTTCTAACTCTTTTGCGCCTCTTCGTAATTCTGTCACCCAGAAGCAGACAGTCTGGGAATAAACATGGATTATTCATTTTTACAAACCTGGTTACTAGTAGCTGATTTATAGGCTTGATGTTAGTGTTTGTTGGTGCTCTTTGCCAGTTCTTTGTTGAAGGTTGTTCTGTCTGCACCGAAACAGCCAGTCCCCAGTGTATCATTCTGAGCTTCAAAGACAAACATATTTAATTGCCCCTTATTTCTCTACTGCCCTGCAGCGGTTATGTCTGTCTGTGTAGATAAGTCACTTTTGTTTAAGATGAGTCCCGCGCGGTATCGGGCTGGCCGGCGCTGTTTGCCAGGTGCCCCGTGACCCCGTGACCCGTTCTGGTGCGCCGTCAAGGCCCCGTCCAGTGGCCGTGGCCCGGGACTCTGTCAAACACGGTTCTGGTTCTTCCTCGTGTCCAGGACCCATAGCTTACCTCTCGCTGAAGAGGAAATCCGCGCCTGGGCCAGTCGAGAACGGGAACTCGTTGCGCCGGTCCTGCGAATTTGGATCAGAACTCGTCTGGCCGCCCCTGGAGCCAGAGGGTCAGTATCCTGGCACCAAACCCCCCCCCCCCCACCCCCTCCATCCACCCCACCCTCCCATTGGTGTGGCGTCACTGTCCTGTGTTCTTCACGCGTTCGTTAGAACCATTTCAGGAATGATAAGCCCAGCTGGGGCTGTTTGGCCCTTCGTGCGTCCTGCTGTCATCCATTCACCCTTTCTGAGTAAGACTCCACATCCAGCCCATCCCTGAGAAGTGTGTCCCTGTGCGTGTTTGCGTGTGTGTCGGTGTGTGAACATGTGCACGGACGTGCAGCCGTTCTATCCCAGCCTCGTGCTGGACTCGAGTCCTGCCTCGCGTTTGATCTTTGGCAGCTTGCCGGCGGATCCCTGCTCGGCCCCCCCCCCCCACCTGATAGCCCGCTTTTACGCACTCCTTATCCTCTTAAAATGCGCCCTTGCCCACCCTGGGGCAGTGAGCGTTGCGATGCCCGCCAGCGTCCCAGTGACGCTGGCGGGCAGAGTAGCGTTTATATTTGCATTTGCTGCTCTAATGAGGCATGTGCTCACCTCACTTGGGTTTGTTTATAAGCTTGGGGGCCACGACACTGCGTACAGTGTGAGGTTTTGCTCATTCTGGGGAAACGTGTTTGGGTCTGTTGCCCTGTTGCCCTGTTTTTATCTTTTTTTTTTTTAATTGCCCTTTCCTGCCTCGGTGTGATTGCGTACAACGTCTGTATTTTGTTATTTACGGTCCAGCGGGATTCTCTGAACAATCTGCATCGGGGCGGAACATTCAGCGTGTTCCGGGAAACCGAACCTGTGTCTTTTCTGTCGGCCCCTCGACCACCAGGATGGAAAGGATCCATTAAAAGCCGCATCGTGTTATTTTTTCAGACTCTTCCAACTCCCAAGTCCGGCAGCCCACCGGGTCTCAGAGTGTCAACTTTGCACTGCGTTTCGGGCTATTTAGTATCTCGAGTATGTCTGGCATCTCGTCCCCCGTTATTCCTGACGGCTGGCTACACGCTCGCCACGGCAAATACGTCACCAAAAAGTCTCCCGCAGACCTCACCAGCCTCGAAAACAGAGGCAGATGCTACAGAAAATAATAGACACTCCGCTTCTTCCCATCGTGCGTTTTCCTCTCTTGCCAAATTATTAAGGGTAACGATATCGAGCCGTGGGGCCTCCTGCCGTGGCGACACACGTGTTGCTTATTAAAACCCCATGAAGATGGCGTGTGATTATGCACTGGGGTGGAAGCCAGATCAGGGATCCGTGGCCTGAGGGGTCTGTGACTGCACTCTGTGAGCAGGGCCGGCCAAGCCGGCCGCCTTTCGTAAACAGGCGCGGCCGTTTTCCCTGCCCATGACATCGAGGAGATCCCACAGCCCGGCCGCTCTGCTGCGATCTTCAAAGGGCCTCCTATTCATAACCGTACACCTGCCTCATTATCAGATTTTATATATTTTTTCCCTTCCCACAGTTGCCGTTTTAATCAAACAGTTGTTGGGCGTTTCAGTTGGTGTTTCCCCGCAAGAACGCTCTTCCCAGCATAATCTGGTTGTAATTTAGCTTACTGTTATTTATCAGGATTACGCCGCTTAAGTTTATGGGTAAAACGTGCGCTTCTGATGTGCTTTTTTTGTTTTATTTTAAAGATTTCAGAGAAACTGACCAAATGAGGAGCGTATGCACAAAAATTAAAAATTACAAAATGAATTGATCACTTTTTTAATTTCATAAGCAAAAGAGCTGTATTAAGAGCATCTAAGGCACATTCGCTGGATATTGCCGTGATCTGTATGAATATAAAACCAGAGAATTCTTGCTCTTGGTATCGCTAAGCCTTAGCTTCTGTGAGCTGGTTGTGCTTGATCACTCTAAAGACTCTTATATTCAGCTTTGGTGTAAGGACTCATATTCAGCTTCAGTGTAAGGACTATCAGCTTCAGTGTAAGGACCCATATTCAGCTTCAGTGTAAGGACTCATATTCAGCTTCGGTGTAAGGACTCTCACATTCGACTTCAGTGTAAAGACTCTCAAATTTAGCTTCGGCGTAGGGATTCTCGTATTCAGCTTCAGAATGAAATGTTCGTTTCCTTAGAGCCTCTCAGTAAAATTCAGGCCCCTCACTCCACCATCCAAAACATCTTGAATACGTTACACATTCCAAAACTGAAGAATGTTGAGTAGATGCTCTAGAAATATGCGCAGACAGACCGTTAGCCCTTAACTCTATGCTGGGAAATTGCAGCATACAGCAGAGAGTGGAGGCCATCGCAAGGAGCACGTTGGACATTTAGTAATATAGAATCACCAGAGTCTACTCACGTGTTGATGCTGTTTTCTGTTCATAAAGCTCTCTATCATTTCTTCATGCTCATTGTTTCCATGTTGATTCACTCATATGTTGTAGTTTAGGACTGCAGTGTGCAGAGAGAGTCTTAATAAGTATCATGCGTCATTTAGGCTGTAGATTGTGGGTTTTCTGTTCCTCAGTCTTTATTGTCCCTGTTTATCTGGCTTGTCTTGTATGGAATAAGACATGCTCATAGAAGGATCTGATTTTTGCATCTGCTGGTTAATGGGTAGCAGGCTGTTGTACTGAGAGGTGCATTGTGGGACATTTAGTTCCAGTGGGTATTTTGTTTAATCCTCAGAAGCAGTGCTCCTGTCTGGAGCCCCGTCCCATTTTCCCATCCATTACACACGTTTCGCACACATGCTACTTGGCTGATTTCCCTTCCCCCTTCCCTAACCCCCCCCCCCCACACACACACTGTCACGCTGTGATTAACAAGGTTCCCTCCATGACCCTGCCCAGAAAACCACTCGGCGCCCCCAGATGTCACCAGCTACGCATCAGAGCACAGCGCCCAGGTGGAGAGACCACAGGTGTCCACCACTCCCCGGCCCGTCACCAAATACGGCAACGCCGAGCTCATGGAGACTGGAGATGGTGAGGCTCGGGGGAGGGGGTCTGGGGAGGGGCAGAGGCGAGGGGAGGGGCAGGGCCATGGGCCGAGGGCTGGTGTCTGTTGGCCCCCACGCCTGCCTGAATGTTAGTGTATTTTTAACCTATTAATGTCGTCTGTGAGCATATGGTTTCCAGGGAAACACCAATGGGAGGGACTCTGGGAGATCAACACAGGGGCATCGACTTTCATGCGAATACGTCTGCACTTTGACCCGGGGCGTCTTCCCTCTGTTCACGCTCACCGACGTAATTGACAGTGAGGATGAGAAACGGCGCGCGGAGGCCGGCTGGCGCTGGTACAGAGCCGCGGTAACTCTAGACGTAACGGTTTTGCCTGGGGATGCTTCCGTTGCATCACCTGGCGGTAGTTATCTCCGACACCCCACTCCGAGGAAAACGACGCCTGGATATTTAAGCACCGGGTCCTTTTTTTTATTGCATTTCATCTCTCCCGGGAAGCACATCTCTGTTATTACGGCGAGCCCATCAGACGTTTTAGTCGATAATGTTGTGAGCGGGATGCGTTTTCTGCCGTTCAAAAAGTGTTTCTAAAAAAAGACACGGTCCTGCTGGGTTCCTGCCAATGGCGGCTTTGCCCGCTCCTCTTCCGCAGGAGTCCCCGTCAGCAGCCGTGTCTCAGCCAAGATCCAGCAGCTGGTGAACACCCTGAAGAGGCCGAAGAGGCCGCCGCTGAGGGAGTTCTTCGTGGATGACTTCGAGGAGCTCCTGGAGGGTATGTGTGATGCGTACGTGGGTCGACACGCCCTGTCTGGGGGTGGCTGGATGGGATGACGGAGAAGGGGCAGGTAGGGCCACTTGGCCCCAAAACGTGGGCGGGTCATTGATCCAGAACTCCCACCCTGGCCTGCTGAGCTCACAGTGTTGATCCAGGGCGAGATCATTCACAGCGTATCTGGCAGTCCAACAGCCGGACCCCAACCAGCCGCGGCCCGAAGGTGCCCAGATGCTGGCCATCCGCGGCGAGCAGATGGGAGTGGTGACCAACTGGCCGCCGTCCCTGGAGGCGGCCCTGCAGCGGTGGGGCACCATCTCGCCCAAGGCGCCCTGTCTGACCACCATGGACACCAACGGCAAAGCACTTTACGTCCTCACCTACGGTGAGTGCAGTCAGCTCACAGCCAGGGTGGGGAGAAAGGGACAGGTAAACAGGCTGGAGGAATTCCAGTTAAACTGCAGGGTCTTCAGGTTTGGGCAGTCATATGACCCTACCCTGGATGGATGGATGGATGGATGGCTTGCATAATATGACCAGCTTTGTTTTTTCTGGGTTTTAGTTAATTCAGTTGAACGTAATAATATAAAATAAATGACAGTGGCTGTGGCGGAGGGGGGGGGGGGGGGTCACATTACGGTTTATCTGTGATTTCAGTCATTAGTTAATTGGTTCTTCGGCGCATACATTCCCTTGTTGCCAGGTGACTGGTTTTCAGCTATAAGCCTCTGAGTGACCCCTGTGGGGTCACCCTGCCCCCCCCCCCCCCCCCCCCCCCCAATAAGAAACAAAGCATCGACCATGGCATCTGTCACTAATCTAATTATTCATAAACCAGAAGCATTTGTTATTTCTAGGGATAATCGCTTGAGCTGCACAGCGAAACTCACCCCAGGCCTAATCTGATTTAGTTCTGTGATTTTGTTTTGGTAAATTCCCTGTTCTGCTGTCTTGATATTCTTACCAGTGGCCCTGTGACATATTGTATGTGCAGTGTGCATTTTCTTCTCTTAAATATCTATATTACTGGAAGTCAGTTGGGGGCAGGGGGGCCAGCTTATATGGAGGGACAGAAGGTAATCCTGTCATCTAAGAGTCAGGTGTTCCTGTTCCTGTTCCTGTTCCTGTTCCGCACCCAGAGGTGGAAAAGCGCTACTGTGTGCCATTGTTTGATTTCCTGCTGTTTTCATTGAAGCACATTGTGTGGCTTTAACAAGCAGCTCTTAAAATCACCTGTTTTTTTAGGGGGAGAGGATTGTTTCAGAGTGATGGACAAGGCAAACAATTTACGGCTCATAATTGGATTCCGGCTTTCTCAATTATTATGTTAAAAACCTTAATTAGATCTCGTTTCTGATAATTCTGTTTCTGTACACGGAATATGAAGAGACATAATTGTTTGTGGTGTTTGTTTATTCTTGGATCCATGCGAAGACTGACAGCTCAATCGGCTAGATTTGATTTTATGGAAACTGAGCCGACGGGCCCGGAGGACGTAGCATCTGAGTCCCAGCCTTGGCGGCTGTTCTCCCTCTGACCTTGCTCTTAATTAATAGCGTTTGCAGACATTTTATGACAGTTTTTTTCCAATCCGGGACCCACACACAGTCCAGGTTTTCGCTCCCTCCGAGCCCCCTTCCAGGCAATCCACATTTTTGCTCCCTCCCAGCTCCTGGTCGGGAGTAAACGTGTGGACCGTCTGTGGCTCCCCGGGGCCCGGATTGGGAAACACTGTGTTACACAGATGGGTACCATCACCTTTCTCTCCCAGGTGTCTTTTTTTAAACCCCCACTCCCCGAGAGAGATTCCGTAGGCAGCCACTCTATCATGGAGGTGAATGTCTGTAATGTGATCACCTCCCAGGCTGTGTGATGCTATTATTGCATAGCGCTGGCTGGTATGAGCAGGCCTGCCTTTGTGGAGGATGGCACCCCAACTGTTCATGCGATGACCTTTTGGGTGCGGCTGCATCCACCATATATGGATGTCAGGGAGTCACATGTTCCTCAAGCGCCCAATCACGTTTCAGTTCATCACCTTGTATGTTCTAAATTCGTTCATTGTATGTCTCCGCTGTGCTTCTCCTCATCCCCAGCTCCCATGTTCCTCATCATGAGTTCTTCACCATCCTTCTCCCCCATGAACCTTAGAGGACCACCTACTTATTGCGCTTTTATTGTTCCACTTCCTGTATCGCTCTCTTTTGTCTTGTCCTGAATTGCATCGCTGTTTTGTCCTTTATCACACAGATTTTTGCCCCATTGCCCGCCCCCCCCCCCCCCCCATGCACTTTTCCCCTCCTCTGCATCTGTGGCAGAAGAATTTCTCTGCGTTCCTCCGAACACGTGACAATAAAAACTTGAAACACGAACTGCGGGAAATCCGATCGCACCCGAAATTTGATTTCCTTGACTCCCAGATTATCTGCTGCTTTTATTGCTCAGGGAAGAGCTTACGTTAGCGTCTGTCCTCTGGAGTGCGCGTGCGTCTTTCACGGGGATGGCTGCCGCGGCAGAGGGAGAATGGCCCATTACGTCCGCAGGCGATGAGAAAGTGCATTTCTGTTCGCCGGTGGGAGCGTATTGATTTTGCTCGTCAGACTGTGAAATGCTGCTGAGGCAGGGCTGGACCGCCGCGGGCTCCTGTGCCGGGGCCCCTGTGCCGGGGCCCCTGAGCCGGGGCCTCTGGTGTCACACGCCGTCTCTCTCATTCCCCTCTCCAGCTCCAGCTTCTGAGGAGGGATCCACACTCCCGCTGACTGTTTTATAAAAGCTGCCTCACACCAGATTACATTTCTTGCCGCTCGCAGCAACATAAATGTAAATGTAGCGCGTCCTACGGTTTCGGTGGTTTAGGTCACGTCAGCTTCTGCGTCTCTCTGGCTGACGGGGTCCTTGATACGAGGCGCTGCCCTGGTCATCACTGCGGTTCTGCAGATGTAAAAGGCATTGTCTAGGATTTACATATTCTGACTGGGAAGTTACTGGTATGAAAAATCAGGCGCGTGTCTTATTTTAGCTTGCACTCCTGAACAAAAGGTCCTTTATGATGATTCGGTCATTGTTTGGAAGGACTTGCTTAGAAGGAGGTAAGACCTTGTCAACCCATTCATGAGAAGGACGTGACTGAGGGTGCACCGAGCTCCGAATGACCGAAGGAAGCTTGGTGTCTTGTTGCACGGCCGGCTTAAAACAGACCCCCCTCACCCCCCAGCTGCCCGCTTCCACCAGCTTTCATCCATCCCATTAGATGGTCTGTCGGGGTGTTGCTGGCAGATGACATCATGTGGTCATGTGACACGGCCTTTTAGGTCATGAGCTCCTTGAGGAGGTAGAGGGAGCCACAGAAAACCCATCCCCTCTGTGAGCAGACTTGGACGCAGACTTAGATTATTACACATCGCCGGACAGTTATTGGGTCGCTCAGTGGGGTAGCGTGCTTGCCTCATGCTTCCAGGGTTGGGGGTTCGAATCCCCCACCCCCCATTTTACAGTCTCAATAAACAGTCCAAAGGCATGCAGTTAGGCTAATTGGTGTCTCTGTAATGCCCGTGGTGAATTAATGGCACCCCATGCATGGTGTGCCCCTGCCTTGTGCCCGTTGTTGCCAGGGATTGGCTCCAGGCCACCATGTGACCCTAACCAGGATAAACAGTTGCAAAATGGATGGATGAATGCACTGTTGTCATATTAGAATTGATTAATCTTGTCTTTAATTGCATTTAAACTGCTCCGGCTTCTCATGTGTTTGTGTTTTGGCTGTTTCTCCTGTTTGAGTCTGCTGGGATGCGATAGGGCGGCAAACCGCAGCCGGGAGCCCTGCTCTTCATCGCGTACTTAATGCCCATTGACATAAAATTGGCCATTGAGTGCTCAGGCTGCCATCACGGTGAGCGGAATTGTGTCATGCGGCGTCGCGCAAACAGCCCGCTTCCCTTTATGCCGACAGAGCGCTTATTTGTTTGTACGCCGAGCCTCTGGTAGTTACCGATGTTCCCTCGCGGCTGAGGGGAGACGGTCACGCCCACGGGCGGCGAGCGCGGCACGCCGTTCACCGGCGCTCCTGTGAAAAGGCGGTTGTCATGGTTACCGTCTTCGGAAACCCTGGCCTGCGGGCAAAGTGCCGACGGGGATGATTTGGTGACGGGCGACTGACACATGCCAGGACGCGGGCGGAGCGCCGCGCCGCTCTGTTATTCCTCGTCGTTCCGCTTGATTCCCTCCTGGCTGGGATCAACGTGCCTTTTGATGTCTGACTGCACTTGTAGCGGTTAAGTCAACTCTGGTCACTGCCCTGTTTTTTTTTTTACGTCTCCCCACCTGTCTGGTAAGTTTATGCACAAACTCTCCAAGTATTTATTTGTGCTTTGAATGCTGACTAAGGATGGATCGACGGCAGCCGTTCGCATGGAAAAGCCCCTTTGCTGTCGGAATGCTTCTCAACGAGACACCCGGAAGCTTCTAGCTGCTCACTGTCTGCCGTGTTTTCTGCTGCAGGCAAACTGTGGACACGGAGCATGAAGGTAGCCTACAACATCCTCCACAAGCTGGGAACCAAACAGGAGCCTATGCTTAGGCCAGGAGATCGGGTGAGTGAGCGTGCCGGGGCCACACTCAGCCAGCAGGGGGTGCTCCTTCCTGACGGCAGGCAGCATGGGCCTGGGGTCTGCACCTAGTTAATTGTTAATGCAAAAATGATGGAGTAGTTGTCAGAAAATGGAACCATTATAGTATCTCAAAAGGGTTATGGACCACCCTGAGCTCCAGAACAATTTCTGAGCCCTTTTGGTGCCTAGAAGGATGGTGCTTCATTCTTCTCTAGAAAATTGAATAATTAGCTCATGATGCTGGTGTCATGGAACCATAGTGACTTCTGTTACTTTCATTATGGACGACTCCTTCCACATCAGAGTAGAAAAGCATCATCATTCTGAGGCACTTCCGTTGACGTTAGCTTGTCCTGTAAGGATCCAACCTGAGCCGTGAAGGGTCACCCTGAGCAGAGCAGGGCCTCCAGAACCTCCCCTCCAGGGAGACGAAGGTCCAGGCCGCGGATGTGTGTCGGCTTCGTGAGGAGGGCGTGAGGATGGGTTGACTCCCCTCGCCGTATGGCTTTCCTCCTATTCTCTGAAGACCAAAAAAGTCGTGAGGCATCCATGCAGTTCGGCTGCAGCACGTCGTCCTTCTCTGAGCTTCTCTGTACTCGCCAGAACCGCCTGCAAGCGCCTTTGACTGGCATCTGCGGTCCTCTGGTTCCGAGCCGCTCCTGTTCCGCCCCGGATCGTCACGCAAGGCGGGGATCCCCACGCGACGAGTTGCACCTTCACGCGGAGCTGAAGTTCAATTTGCTGTTAGCTCATGTTGTCGTGCTATCAGACTTCTGTGTGTGCGTCGCCTGTGTCAGCTACCGTCCCTTGTGGAACCCACAGTGATGGTATTTGAAGCTGCCAGACCTGCCCCAGAAATCACCCCCCCTCTCTGTCACTGAGACTCTTCCAGTCAAAATAATGCAAAACTGGTGCTGCCCCACATTCCTCAACTTTAAACTTGATGAAATGTCGATTGATTAATTTTACACCTATGAGGCAGCAGCTGCTTTCAGTACTCTGTGTAATACTCATTAATACTTGAAGTGTTTCTCTTGTTCCGGTGGTATTCAGGCTTTTGTATTCATTTGGTGACACTTTACTAAACGGGTCACAAAAACTTAGTAATATTACAGTTACTACTGAAGGTACAGATTATGAACAAATCATTAACAAATATAGTTACTCCTTAAGATAAAATATGCATCACGATTCATTAACGATGAACAAACATGAGGTCAGTGTTTCACTTGTGTTATTCAATACTTGTTCCTTCAGTGGTTCCTTATGTAGTTCCTTTGGTAGTTCACTAAGATTTACGGAATTAGATAAGGTAACTTACAGTACGTAACTGTATTCCAAGCGTAACGCGACGTCATCCAGAGCAGAAGCTTCATAAGTAGACGTAAAGAAGACCTCAGCCCTTGGACACGGGAACCATCAGGAGCCCGTCAGTATGAGCTCCGTTCATCCCTTACAGCCTCTTAGACTGTGACTCTGGCCTGTGATCACAGTGTTATTTACTGGGCTCTGGAGATCCATGCTCACTGGTGGTCTTGTACACTTTAGATTCCAGCCGTTGTTTTGGCCGAGTCCTCCCGGTCTTGGGCTGGATGGAAGCCACGGTTTTGTAGTCTGTGGTTAGCAAGTGTTACTACAACAAAAGGATTCCCAAGACCAGCATAGACGGGATATTTTTGTTTTGAAATCTTTGTTGCTGGAAATTGACCTTGCGTTCTGTGTAGCACACGCCTTTTCTTTTTTTCAAACTCTAGATAAAAGCTGGAGATGTAATCAGAATGGGAGATCTTAGTGAAGAGTGTGAAAATAGAGCCAAGAGGCCAAGAGCAGGTTGCATCAAAAAGCCCCTTTAAAGGAGAGCGATAAGGGCTTGGGAGTCCATGGTGGGCGGGGGATGGTTTGTGTAGTAAATGATTGGTCCAGCCCACTTCTCATCAGTGGCTTTATTGATTCCCATTCGGTGATTGACAGCACAACTGTAACCCCACCCACCATGGGTCTAGAAGCCTCATTTCACCTCTTTCTGATATAAACTGGTGCCAGCCGGAGTAGAAGTGGTTTATCCCCCCCCCCCACCGCCCTCACACGCTGTCTCTGCCCTGTCTATGGTCTTAGCACCAAGCCTCCGACACGGGCTGGGGAGTCAGCTGCACTTCAGCCCGTATTACCGTAATGGTTTCCTGCGTGCGATTGACCCGTGTCTGAGCCAGCATGGCCCCCACTCACCTGTGTCAGCGGAGCCTGGGCTTAGGCACGCCTTCTGCGATGTGATTGGCTCGCCTGCGTCAGCGGAGCCTGGGCTTAGGCACGCCTTCTGCGATGTGATTGGCTCGCCTGCGTCAGCGGAGCCTGGGCGTAGGCACTCCTTCTGCGATGTGATTGGCTCGCCTGCTTGGGGGTAGAGGCAAGACCCGGAGAATGAACATTTCAGAAAGTATCACAGGGACAAAAACCCCAACAGCTCCGGGGGAGCCTGGAGCCCATGCCAGCAAGCACACGGCAGGGCACACCCTGGATGGGATGCCCGTCCATCACAGGGCACACGGCAGGGCACACCCTGGATGGGATGCCCGTCCATCACAGGGCACACGGCAGGGCACACCCTGGATGGGATGCCCGTCCATCACAGGGCACGCGGCAGGGCACACCCTGGATGGGATGCCCGTCCATCCCAGGGCACACGGCAGGGCACACCCTGGATGGGATGCCCGTCCATCACAGGGCACACGAACACACATATCCACCCAGGCTCTCACACACTCAGTCACACGATATGGGCAATTTCGAGCCATGACTTGGCATAAGAGCATGTTTCTGGGCTGTGGGTGGAATCAGAATTAGCAGGATCCAGTCCCTGGAGGCGTGAGTCAATATTCCTCCGGAAGAACAACAAAAACAAATGGTGGAATCCTGTGCTGGATAAGGGGTCGGAGGACGGCTGAGTGGGCAATCGCCGTCATCGCTGTGGGGACAAGTGGGCAGCCCCTATCTGCAAGGTGGAGCCCAATCCCAAGCTGCCAGCTCCGTCTTCCCGGTCGAGGGTCACGGCGCCTCAGCGACGCACGTACACCTAATTGCTGTCTTTAAAGTCGCACTCGCGGAGTGGAATTCCCGATAAACCCGCCGCAAAATCGCGCGGCGCATGCAGGTGCTTATCTCCAGCACGTTGCGCTTGCAGAGAGATGCGACGCGCTGCGGGTTTTGCATGCGGCCGTGAAGGATTCGCCAGGGCTTCTTTAAACAGATGAAAGGTATCCGACAACAGCGATTGGGTAATCAGGTTTCCGTGGCCTGATTTCAGATTAAAAAGCCCTCTTATCAAGCTGCTGTAATAGCAGTTTCCCTTTAATGATCTGTGAGGGCCCCTTTAATGGGAACCTCCTGAATGCCTGAATGTGTGTTTAATCGCTCTGCCTACAGGTGGCGCTGGTCTTCCCCAACAATGACCCAGCCGCCTTTATGGTGGCGTTCTACGGCTGTCTGCTGGCTGAGGTGGTCCCTGTGCCCATCGAGGTGCCCCTGACGAGGAAGGTAAGAGCCCAGGTGTGGATCCTATTGAGGGTGTATAGGGGCTGGGTTTCTCTGTCTGTGGCATCTCAGGATAGCTAAAACCAGAGAGGGTGGAGCCTTATGATTAGCCACGCCTCTTTGACCCCTGACCCTGACAGTGTCCAGTCACCTGTTCAGAGGCTTGCTTGATAGGTGCATGCAGGTGTGTTTGAGGACCTCTCAGCGCTGGGAGTGAACACTCTGTCAGAGTTGCTTTTAGACAACAGATTTTTTTTTCTTTTTTTTCTGTCGTCTATTTTTTTCTTTTTTTTTCTTCCTGTTTCCAAGGGGAGATTGTTTTTGCAGGCGGCTCATCCTTAACCGTGGCGACTGTGAGTCGTCTTTCTTTGTTAATGCTGAAACGTCCTGATGTGAGTGGGGGCCGGTGCCCATGTGCCGGAATAAATCACCAAAACGCCCCCTCGCGGAGCCGGTTGCACTCACTTGGCATCGCCTGCCCTCTCCCACTCTCGGGGACGGCTAAGGCCGCTCTAATCCCTGCCTTCTCTCAGAATGACTTTCTTTAGTGTGAAAACCACAGCAGGTATGTCAGGGGTGATCTATTTAGGGACTAGCTGTGCTTTTTTTTTCCCACTCTCCAGAAGATCCTTTGTCCCACGGAAAACTGCGGGTCACTCGTTTGTGCTGTGCTTTGCCTATTTGCTTGAAGCTGGTGTGAAAGGTGCTTACGGAACTTAAGACCCTTAACCGAATTAAAACTTGCTGAATCTGTTTCTCTTCCAAAACGAAGGAAGAACAGGCTTATAGGTAAAACACCTGCTGGTGTCAAGACTTGCTGTCTTGCAGAGTCTTTTTCATTCTGACGCACTTTTGCTCGGAGCGCCCAGGAGCAGCTCGGTCTGTGGGGCTCGGGGCCCTGCCCTCCCTCCAGAGGCGTTCCGGAATGTCACAATCTTTCCCAGATTTTGTGAAATAACCTAGAGGCTGCCGGAACATTCTTTGGCCTCCTGGACTTTGGGCCCCTCTCCCCCTCTGTTCAGAAGCGAAGGGAAAGGGAATGCTCTCTCCGTAAAATTCTCGATCTTTTAGCAGATTCCACGAATCCAAGGCTTAAAAAAAAAAAAAACCTAATTACTGCGAAAAGAGTCAGTGCTTTTGTCCTGGAGTGTTTTGAGTGGAGTAATTACAGATGTGTAAGAATAATTAAGAACAATCCCTGAGGGCCTGTTGTGTCTGTGCTGAGTGTCTGTCTGAGATGAGTCTGCTCTCCTTATCTGCCTGTCGGGCTGTGCTGTCGTCCGTCAGGGTAGCTTTGGTTCTGCCCCTGATCTCATTAAACCTGCAGAGAGCTGGAGCTCAGCAGCATGGAGCCTGGGAGCCCAGGGCTGAGTCTGTCTGCCTGTCTCCCTCTATCGCTCCCTCTGTCACTGTCTGTCTCTCTCTATCGCTCCAACTGTCACTGCCTGTCTCCCTCTATCGCTCCAACTGCCTGTCTCCTTCTATCGCTCCAACTGTCACTGCCTGTCTGTCTCTATCGCTCCCTCTGTCACTGTCTGTCTCTCTCTATCGCTCCAACTGTCACTGCCTGTCTCCCTCTATCGCTCCAACTGCCACTGCCTGTCTGTCTCTATCGCTCCCTCTGTCACTGTCTGTCTCTCTCTATCGCTCCAACTGCCACTGCCTGTCTCTCTCTATCGCTCCAACTGTCACTGCCTGTCTCTCTCTGTCGCTCCCTCTGTCACTGCCTGTCTCCCTCTATCGCTCCCTCTGTCACTGCCTGTCTCCCTCTATCGCTTCCTCTGTCACTGCCTGTCTCTCTATTGCTTCATCTGTCCTGCCTGTCTCTCTCAATCTGTCCCTCTGTCACTGCCTGTCTCCCCCTCTCTCTCTGTCACTGCCTGTCTCCCTCTATCGCTCCCTCTGTCACTGTCTGTCTCTATCGCTCCCTCTGTCACTGTCTGTCTGTCTCTATCTCCCCCTCTGTCAGTGCCTGTCTCTATCGAGCTCTCCTTCTGTCTCTTTGCCCCTCTCTATCGGTTCCTTTGTCATTTTCTGTCTATCCCTATCACTCCCTCTGTCACTACCTGTCTCTCCCTCTCTTGCCCTCTGTCAATGCCTGTCTCTCTCGATCTCTCCCTCTGTCACTGTCTGTCTCCCTCTATCGCTCCCTCTGTCACTGCCTGTCTCTCTCGATCTCTCCGTCTGTCACTGCCTGTCTCCCTCTATCGCTCCAACTGTCACTGTCTGTCTCCCTCTATCTCTCCCTCTGTCACTGCCTGTCTCTCTATTGCTTCCTCTGTCACTGCCTGTCTCTCTCAATCTGTCCCTCTGTCACTGCCTGTCTCCCCCTCTCTCTCTGTCACTGTCTGTCTCTTTCGCTTCCTGTCACTGTCCGTTTCTCCTTAATCCCTCCCTTTTGTAAAGGCCTATATGACCTTTACATGACCCACAGGTAGCATTAAATCTTCTGAATAATTACGCTACCCATCTGATAAAGCTGCTGCCACATATCTGATGGCTATACACCCTGCTCCATTGTGACCCCCCCCCTCCCCCCACCCATGTTCTTTTTTCAGGATGCAGGAAGCCAGCAGATCGGTTTTCTTCTGGGTAGCTGTGGGGTCACCGTTGCCCTTACGAGCGACGCCTGCCACAAGGGGCTGCCCAAGAGCCCTACCGGAGAGATACCTCAGTTCAAAGGTCAGCCCCGCCCTTTAGCGGGTCCCTAACGAGGCCGTGTCGCGTGCCGATACTCCATCGCATTTTCGCATCTCCCAGCTCCATGCAAAGCACACGTCACAGAGGAGGAATTCATTTCTTGGGGGGGGGGTGCACATGCACTCGCGATCACGCGTTCGCCCCCCTTCCCTGACGCTCCCTTTTTAACACCCCCCCCTAGGGTGGCCCAAGCTGCTGTGGTTCGTCACGGAGTCCAAGCACCTATCCAAGCCCCCCCGGGATTGGTACCCCCACATTAAGGACGCCAACAACGACACGGCCTACATCGAGGTAACAGCACAGCTCTTGCAACACGACGGGCTGAAATCTAACCTCAGAAGTGAGATTAAAAGAGAAAAGATCCCCCTCGACGGAGCGAAATCATTACGTTTCGGATCGAAATAGAAGCTGTTTTAAGAAGGAGAGGAGATGGTATCGCCAAAGCTGAAATAAAATCCATTTGATGGAGCCACCCGAGATGTTCTTAGGGAACACGCTGGTGCACTGCATGTGCTGTTTGTGCGTTTTTCCCCGTCTCTGGTTTGATGTATTAAACAGATGCGGCACCCAAATGAGGTTCAATCACTGGCTGGTTCGTTATCTGGACGGCCGCAGGCCGCACTGTAATCTTTTTGTGAGGATACGGACGCCGTTTACGTCACTTAAACACCCGGGGTAATAAACTGAAGAGTGAACGAAATAGGGCAGATGTTTTTAGGAGACCAAATTAAAAATACTGCTGCGTTAGACTCCTGAGCGCGATTACAATCCACGGGTTTTCCTCTTCATTTAGCGTCAACGTCGTAAGTCGGGTCTTCAGAAGCCACCTCAAAGGGAAACAAACACCTACTTCCTGTCAGCTTTCATATCCCTAGACCTTAAATGCCTTTGAAGTCTAATTTTACATCCAAAGCGCCAGTTTATGGGGGGGCGTTTGGGTTTACGGCAGGCCGGCCTGCTGTTTTTTTTGTCATTTTCACCGCTCACCGCACACGTCGGTCTCAGAGGCAGTGCGAGAGCCAGCCCGTGTGACAGCGAACGGGGTCGCCGCGTGGAACCGCGAGGCGTGGAGGCGTGACAGCGCCCCGACACCCACTGACGCGCGTTTATCGGCCCATCCTCTTCCTCTCGTTACTCCTCGTTCCCTGACAGCCGGGGAAGATCGACGCGTTCCCAGAGTACGGACTACCCCTGGCTTCTACGGAAGGCTGTGTGATCCTGCCTCCAGAATAACACATTGCTGTGTTTTATGGTTTAACAGCTGCTGACTGGCTCTGTCATTGTTTTTCTCTTTGCCGTCCATGTCCGTTTGTCCTGTGGCTCTTGTAAAGACAGTATAGGAGCATGTCTGCAGTCTGCAATCTCTGTGCCCTGTTCCATTTCTATGGTTAAAATCACTGAACTGCTTAGAATCTTCTAGAATCTTCATCTACGTGCTACTTTGTCCTTTTCGCTTTCAGTTAACGAGCTTTTATCAGAGCCTTAATTTAGATGCTTACCCAATAATCGGCGGCATTTCCAGACTCATTGTCATGCCGTCTTTTATGCAGTTTAACTCAAGGTACTTAAAGTTCTTTTTGCTAAGCTATGCCCCGATCGATTCCCAGCTCCTGAACCACGCAGGTACCTTAATGGTTTGTCCATTTTACATGAGGTTGACTGCTGATCCATAAAATTTTTATGAAGGAGACAATTTAACAACAACAAAAAAAAAAAACAATTTGTTAGCTGGAGGTTTTGGCTTTTTTTAATAGCACGGATGCACTAGTCGCTCTCCAGCTTGCACAACTGCCCTGGGCAGTAGAGAGTACCTCTGTCACTAACGTACGTTCTCCTGGCCCGGTCCGGCTCGACTCTGCTCCACCCGGCTCACGGGACAGTACAAGACGTGCAAGGACGGCAGTGTGCTGGGTGTGACGGTGATGCGGATCGCGATGCTGACCCACTGCCAGGGGCTGACCCAGTCCTGTGGCTATGCTGAAGGTAGGTCCCTAGGGACATGCATTTGAATGTGTTAACCCACCATGCTATGAAAACACCAGCCCTGTAGGGGGCGCTAGTTGCATTCTACCTCTATTAACCCCTGTAATTCAAAGGTCATTGTCTCCAGGCCTTAAGAGTTTATAATAGAGTTTTATTAGTTCTGCATAATGCTGTTACATTCAGTTTTACCTGCTTATAGAGCCGTGCGTTTCAGCAGAGCAGGTTAAGTACGGGGGTCAAGGTGTAATACTGCAGTATCCCTCTCGGGACTCCAGCGCTCAGTTGGTAAATCACTGTCCCGAATCACGGTGCCCCCTTGTTCTGCTTACGGGATGCATGCCTTATGAGGGCATGTTCAGAGAGTTTAAGGACGGCGGTTAAAATCTCAGTGGAGCTGCCCGTGTTCAGAATATAACCAGAATTGTAAAGGCTTTCAAAGCAACAGCATAAATCATAATATATTGTATCCAAATTTAAGTTTTGGAGTCATAGTCGGGAAGGACTCCATGTTACTAGGACTCCATGTCACCCAGCTTTGTGAGTGTGACTCCCAGTGAAGGGGAACTCCATGGCACCCCCTCCTCTCCATCCATCCCTCGGAGACCCTCATCCCAGGAGGGCTGTTACCATGGCGACGGGGTGACGCTCGTGCTCCGTCCTCCTCGCTGACCTATCTCTGCGTGTCCCTTCCAGCTGAGACCATCGTGAATGTGTTGGACTTCAAGAAGGACGTCGGCCTGTGGCACGGTATTCTCACGGTAAGAGCCGCCCCGCCCGACCCCTGCTCTCCCTCAGGTCCTCCCTCTGCGGCCGTACTGATTACAGCCTTTACTCGGAAATAGAGGTTGGAGTTCAAGTCCGTCTCCGTTACCTCAAAGTGCTGGTTTTGTGTAAAACTTTAAAGTTCAGAAGGGAGAAGGTCAAACTATGTGGTCCATGTAACCAAATATTTGCAGATTCCCATAACTCAGACTGTCACTTTTATTTACTTCGCTTAAGGGAAATGAAGTGGCACTTTTTAGTCTGGGACGGGTGCTTTGTCCTCTAAGCCCCCAGTGGTCTGAGTGTCCCCTGCAATGCCCCCCCCCCCATAATGGAGGATGCGTCGTTCACTCTCCTCTCGTCTGGGTTATAGCCTGTCAGCGTACAGCCGACCTGCCTGGGCAGTCATGTCCTCCTCGCTACGTTTAAACTGCGCTCAACGCCCAGGAAGCAAATGTTTGGCGGTGCCGAATCTGGGGATCTTTCTGTCAGATGATGTCTGCAGTGTTCTGGTTGTAAATGGAGCCTTGCGTTCTGGACTTTCACCCCCACCACCCCCCCCGCCTCGCCCGTCTCCACCAGAGCGTGATGAACATGATGCACGTCATCAGCATCCCCTACTCGCTGATGAAGGTCAACCCATTGTCATGGATACAGAAGGTGTGCCAGTACAAAGGTATCAGTTTTTTCGATGTAAGATTTTTTATTTTTTTTGCAAGACCAGTTTCTCTCTTTCCCATTCATCCACCACTTTTTTAATTTTTTTTACCTTCTTGACAAATTTATCCAGATTGAACATCATCATTGTAAATAATGCTGTCATTAAGCCATGCTGTTTATCTCTCTCCCTCCCTCCCTCCCTCTCTCTCTCCCTCTCTCTCCCTCCCTCCCTCCCTCCCTCCCTCTCTCTCTCTCTCCCTCCCTCTCTCTCTCCCTCTCTCTCCCTCTCTCTCTCCCTCTCTCTCCCTCTCTCTCCCTCTCTCTCTCTCCCTCTCCCTCTCTCTCTCCCTCTCTCCCTCTCTCTCTCTCTCCCTCTCTCTCTCTCTCTCTCTCCCTCTCCCTCCTTCTCTCCCTCCCTCTCCCTCCCTCTCTCTCCCTCTCCCTCCCTCTCTCTCCCTCTCCCTCCCTCTCTCTCCCTCCCTCTCTTTCTCCCTCCCTCCCTCTCTCCCTCCCCCTCCCTCCCTCTCTCTCTCTCTCTCTCTCTCTCTCCCTCCCTCTCTCTCCCTCTCTCTCTCCCTCCCCCTCCCTCCCTCTCTCTCTCTCTCTCTCTCTCTCTCTCTCCCTCCCTCCCTCCCTCTCTCTCCCTCCCTCCCTCTCCCCCTCTCTCTCTGTGCTCCTCACCCCCCAGCGAGAGTGGCATGTGTGAAGTCTCGGGACATGCACTGGGCTTTGGTCGCCCATCGCGACCAGCGGGACATCGACCTCAGCTCGCTGCGTATGCTCCTGGTGGCCGACGGCTCCAACCCCTGTAAGCCTGACTCCCTTTCCTCTTTAGACTTGACTCGTGATTTGACTCGCTCCGCCTGAAGCTCTGTGCTCCGCGGGGTGCCTGGTTCTGTAGGCTTGGGCACTGCTGACTTTTTGTTCCTTTGATTTCTAAAGTCTTTCCATCTCTAAGTACAGTAACATATCATGCACAGTTTACTGCTGTTTGGACCAGGAAGCTTGTGATGACCTTTGTCTTGGGATTCCTTCATGATATCTACCTGGTCTTCATCCCAGGGTCCATCTCGTCCTGCGATGCGTTTCTCAACGTCTTCCAGGGCAAAGGCCTTCGTGCTGAGGTCATCTGTCCATGCGCCAGCTCTCCTGAGGCCCTCACTGTAGCCATCCGGAGGTACGCCCCCTAGAGGCCGTCGTCCCACCAGCACCTTCTTCTCCAGTATTCATATAGATCCCAGCTGCCGAGTGTCTATGCATCAAAATTCTCTTTTAATAATTAATGTAACTGTCATTTTGATACCGATGATATTTAAATTGCATTTAGTGTGTGACTGTCAAAGTATTTCAATGAGTGCTCCCCCCCCCCCCCCCAATACACCCTCTGCTTCCTGGGGGAGTCACCCCTTGGATGGATGGATGGATGGATTTTACTATTACTTTACTACTGATGTTTCTAATGATAAAGAACTTCTTTTAATATGAGATCTGCAGCCATATATTAAGAAAATACTGTGACATTGCTGCATTCGCAGGGAATGCTTCTGCATGCACTAGCATAATTCATTTATTAGCATCTGGCAGACGAGTGCAGTAGGTTGGCATGAGATCCAGCTGACCCATTCTGACAGGAGCGTCGCCTGTCGCTCCTGATGCGTAACCCGACAGCAGATGAATTATCCCAGAGGTGGGGGGGACGCTCGTTACAGTGCAAAATGCGGGTCATTAACTTTTCTGCAGTTTTTTTTTCCCCGAGCTGTTTTTAAACATCTGCTTTGCGTTGCGCAACCCAGCCTTGTAACCGACTATTAAGATTGCGTCGATATTAATTGCCTTTGACTTCCTCTAACACTAATTGTTCCTTGTCAGTTTTTCTTCCTGCGTGTGATTTTAAGTGCTTCGCTGAATGGAGATCGGTATTAAGATGAATGAAGTTCAACTAGCATTAGAAACTGAATATTAGTAAACTAGGTGGTGTTCTTCATTACACAGTCCCTCCACCTGCTCCCTACGGGTGATTCATTTTGAAGGAAGCCGTCTCCGCCTAGTTAAAAGCACCTTTATTGTTGTTGTTCTTTTTTTCATTTTTTATTACGTTGTTTATTTGTGTAATTCCTGACCTACATTTCACCAGAGGTCCCCGGGGATCCAGGAAGATTTGATATCGGTCCTTCCTGATTGGTTGGTTTTTCCTGTTTTGTTTCCCTTTTGTTGCCCTCTCGGGGCAGACCTACAGATGACTGCAATCTGCCCCCGGGAAGAGGTGTTCTCTCCATGCACGGCCTGAGCCATGGCGTGATCCGTGTTGACACTGAGGAGAAGCTGTCCGTGCTGACGGTGCAGGACGTGGGCACGGTCATGCCAGGAGGTGTGTCGCTGTACTCTGAATCGGGCTGGGGTGACAGGTGCCGTAAAACGTGTGACACGCCCCCGTCCGGCTGTCATTAAGTGCCACGCCTCAGCTGTAGCCGTCCCGACAATGTGCCCGATGTTTTAGGCCGTGACACTAAAGGTGGTGGCTTCCGAGCTCCGCCTGCCTAAATGTGGTCTGGCATAGAACATTCTAGAAGAACGCTGGCGTGTTGCCCACAGCGCTCATGTGCGTGGTGAGGCCGGACGGGGTGCCCCAGCTGTGCAAGACGGACGAGATCGGGGAGGTGTGCGTGTGCTCCATCGCGACCGGGACATCCTACTACGGCCTGTCGGGCATGACCAAGAACACCTTTGAGGTGAGGGCTCACCACAGCCCGACGCTGTGCGTCTCTCTTCTATCTGCCGGCGTCCACCATTATCAGTGAGCGGCTTGGCGGAATAGGACACTGTGATCAGAAGGTCACTGGTTCAAATCCCAGGGTCAGCAGAGCAATGTTGCCGTTGGGCCACTGAGCCCTGATCCCCCATTACTGCAGAGACAGTCTAACCCTGTGTTCTGAATTGTACATCACTTTAGATAGAAAGATCTGCTAAATGAATTAAAATTAAAAAATGTCTGTTGGTCTGGGCCTGGAGGTAGGCTAGTTTTTCCACTAGGGTTTCAGATGACTAAAACTGACAATATACTGTATAATCCACGTAAAACGTAAACTCCGCTGTGTGTTGGGTCATGGCAGGTCTTCCCCATGAGCAGTTCCGGTGCCCCCATCAGTGAATATCCCTTTACCCGGACCGGCCTGCTGGGCTTTATCGGCCCCGGCGGCCTGGTCTTCATCGCGGGCAAGATGGACGGTCTGATGGTGGTGGCTGGGCGGAGGCACAATGCGGATGACATCGTGGCCACGGCGCTGGCAGTGGAGCCCATGAAGTTCGTCTACCGGGGGAGGTGGGTGGCACCACGGGGGTGTTGACGTGCTTGGTACAGTCCAGGGGCTTGGATCAAACCATGTGCAAAGCCGGGGGTCTCTGGCAGTATCGGAAAAGGAGGCGTTACAAAACGCCCCTTACATTTATCATACCAGGAAATGATGTATGCGCTACACATCAAGATTGAATGTCATGCTTACTGTGGCTCCAGCCATCCTGGCCTCCAGACCACAGATTCAGCTCTGCCCTTCGGCCCCCCACAGGATCGCTGTGTTCTCCATCACTGTGCTGCACGACGAGCGCATTGTGGTTGTAGCTGAGCAGAGGCCGGACTCCACCGAGGAGGACAGCTTCCAGTGGATGAGTCGCGTGCTGCAGGTACGTGGGGGCGGGACTCTCATAGTCACGTGACATCATTAAGATATGCGGGGGCGGGACTCTCATAGAGTCACGTGACATCATTAAGATATGCGGGGGCGGTTCTCTCAGAGTCACATGACATCATTAAGATATGCGGGGGCGGTTCTCTCATAGAGTCACATGACATCATTAAGATATGCGGGGGCGGTTCTCTCAGAGTCACATGACATCATTAAGATATGCGGGGGCGGGACTCTCATAGAGTCACGTGACATCATTAGTATCAAGTTATTTACCCCACGGTCAAAGGTTGGGCTGTCTTTTTCGAAAGGTTGTTTCTTTGCATCGATTTGTTTTTTCAGTCCTGTTTCACTACCCATTCCCCCAAACATGCTAATTACCCAGTTGGTTCTTTTTGAAGCTGTACTGAAAAGCTATAATCTGCAATGT